>NC_134504.1:829697-857197 GCF_040206685.1 Ascaphus truei | reverse complement strand
CTGTGTGTTTCTGCAGCGTTACTGTAAGTGCTAACGTGACGCCTATCCTGAGCACACACTGTATGTATCCTGTGTGTTTCTGCAGCGTTACTGTAACTGCTAACGTGACGCCTATCCTGAGCACACACTGTATGTATCCTGTGTGTTTCTGCAGCGTTACTGTAACTGCTAACGTGAGGCCTATCCTGAGCACATACTGTATGTATCCTGTGTGTTCCTGCAGCGTTACTGTAACTGCTAACGTGAGGCCTATCCTGAGCACATACTGTATGTATCCTGTGTGTTTCTGCAGCGTTACTGTAACTGCTAACGTGAGGCCTAACCTGAGCACATACTGTATGTATCCTGTGTGTTTCTGCAGCGTTACTGTAACTGCTAACGTGAGGCCTATCCTGAGCACATACTGTATGTATCCTGTGTGTTTCTGCAGCGTTACTGTAACTGCTAACGTGAGGCCTATCCTGAGCACATACTGTATGTATCCTGTGTGTTTCTGCAGCGTTACTGTAACTGCTAACGTGAGGCCTATCCTGAGCACATACTGTATGTATCCTGTGTGTTTCTGCAGCGTTACTGTAACTGCTAACGTGAGGCCTATCCTGAGCACATACTGTATGTATCCTGTGTGTTTCTGCAGCGTTACTGTAACTGCTAACGTGAGGCCTATCCTGAGCACATACTGTATGTATCCTGTGTGTTTCTGCAGCGTTACTGTAACTGCTAACGTGAGGCCTATCCTGAGCACATACTGTATGTATCCTGTGTGTTTCTGCAGCGTTACTGTAACTGCTAACGTGAGGCCTATCCTGAGCACATACTGTATGTATCCTGTGTGTTTCTGCAGCGTTACTGTAACTGCTAACGTGAGGCCTATCCTGAGCACATACTGTATGTATCCTGTGTGTTTCCGCAGCGTTACTGTAACTGCTAATGTGAGGCCTATCCTGAGCACATACTGTATGTATCCTGTGTGTTTCTGCAGCGTTACTGTAGCTGCTAACGTGAGGCCTATCCTGAGCACATACTGTATGTATCCTGTGTGTTTCTGCAGCGTTACTGTACACTGGCGACACACTTTATTCGAGCTCGGCTAGTCCCACGAATTCGGGTATACCCGGGTGTATTGAGGTTTGTGACTGTTTTCTGCCCGAGTGCATTGAGGTATTTTCCAGGCAGGGATTGAAGCATTTTATTCCCGCTGGCTGCAATACTGCACAGTATATATATATATACTGCATTACAATTCATGAATTTATGCCATCTGGTAGACACGCGAAGCATTGCAGCCTATTAAATCCTAATCATTATCATTTAACAGATCAGCCGCCCGTCAGCCAGGCATGAACCCAGGCTGGGAAGGCAAACGCAACGGGGCTTGTCAGAGGTGAGGAGCGGCGCATTCCAGGTATCTGCCAGGTACATACTGGGTATTTGCTCGAATAAAGTGTGTCGGTGCAGTAACTGCTAACGTGAGGCCTATCATTCTGTGTGTTTCCGCAGCGTTACTATAACTGCTAACGTGAGGCCTATCCTGAGCACATACTGTATGTATCCTGTGTGTTTCTGCAGCGTTACTGTAACTGCTAACGTGAGGCCTATCCTGAGCACACACTGTATGTATCCTGTGTGTTTCTGCAGCATTACTGTAGCTGCTAACGTGAGGCCTAACCTGAGCACATACTGTATGTATCCTGTGTGTTTCTGCAGCATTACTGTAGCTGCTAACGTGAGGCCTATCCTGAGCACATACTGTATCCTGTGTGTTTCTGCAGCGTTACTGTAACTGCTAACGGGAGGCCTATCCTGAGCACACACTGTATGTATCCTGTGTGTTTCTGCAGCGTTACTGTAACTGCTAATGTGAGGCCTATCCTGAGCACATACTGTATGTATCCTGTGTGTTTCTGCAGCGTTACTGTAACTGCTAACGTGAGGCCTATCCTGAGCACATACTGTATGTATCCTGTGTGTTCCTGCAGCGTTACTGTAACTACTAACGTGAGGCCTATCCTGAGCACATACTGTATCCTGTGTGTTTCTGCAGCGTTACTGTAACTGCTAACGTGAGGCCTATCCTGAGCACATACTGTATATATCCTGTGTGTTTCTGCAGCGTTACTGTAACTGCTAACGTGAGGCCTATCCTGAGCACATACTGTATGTATCCTGTGTTTCTGCAGCGTTACTGTAACTGCTAACGTGAGGCCTATCCTGAGCACATACTGTATGTATCCTGTGTGTTTCTGCAGCGTTACTGTAACTGCTAATGTGAGGCCTATCCTGAGCACATACTGTATGTATCCTGTGTGTTTCTGCAGCGTTACTGTAACTGCTAACGTGAGGCCTATCCTGAGCACATACTGTATGTATCCTGTGTGTTTCTGCAGCGTTACTGTAACTGCTAACGTGAGGCCTATCCTGAGCACATACTGTATGTATCCTGTGTGTTTCTGCAGCGTTACTGTAACTGCTAACGTGAGGCCTATCCTGAGCACATACTGTATGTATCCTGTGTGTTTCTGCAGCGTTACTGTAACTGCTAACGTGAGGCCTATCCTGAGCACATACTGTATGTATCCTGTGTGTTTCTGCAGCGTTACTGTAACTGCTAACGTGAGGCCTATCCTGAGCACATACTGTATGTATCCTGTGTGTTTCTGCAGCGTTACTGTAACTGCTAACGTGAGGCCTATCCTGAGCACATACTGTATGTATCCTGTGTGTTTCTGCAGCGTTACTGTAACTGCTAACGTGAGGCCTATCCTGAGCACATACTGTATGTATCCTGTGTGTTTCTGCAGCGTTACTGTAACTGCTAACGTGAGGCCTATCCTGAGCACATACTGTATGTATCCTGTGTGTTTCCGCAGCGTTACTGTAACTGCTAATGTGAGGCCTATCCTGAGCACATACTGTATGTATCCTGTGTGTTTCTGCAGCGTTACTGTAGCTGCTAACGTGAGGCCTATCCTGAGCACATACTGTATGTATCCTGTGTGTTTCTGCAGCGTTACTGTACACTGGCGACACACTTTATTCGAGCTCGGCTAGTCCCACGAATTCGGGTATACCCGGGTGTATTGAGGTTTGTGACTGTTTTCTGCCCGAGTGCATTGAGGTATTTTCCAGGCAGGGATTGAAGCATTTTATTCCCGCTGGCTGCAATACTGCACAGTATATATATATATACTGCATTACAATTCATGAATTTATGCCATCTGGTAGACACGCGAAGCATTGCAGCCTATTAAATCCTAATCATTATCATTTAACAGATCAGCCGCCCGTCAGCCAGGCATGAACCCAGGCTGGGAAGGCAAACGCAACGGGGCTTGTCAGAGGTGAGGAGCGGCGCATTCCAGGTATCTGCCAGGTACATACTGGGTATTTGCTCGAATAAAGTGTGTCGGTGCAGTAACTGCTAACGTGAGGCCTATCATTCTGTGTGTTTCCGCAGCGTTACTATAACTGCTAACGTGAGGCCTATCCTGAGCACATACTGTATGTATCCTGTGTGTTTCTGCAGCGTTACTGTAACTGCTAACGTGAGGCCTATCCTGAGCACACACTGTATGTATCCTGTGTGTTTCTGCAGCATTACTGTAGCTGCTAACGTGAGGCCTAACCTGAGCACATACTGTATGTATCCTGTGTGTTTCTGCAGCATTACTGTAGCTGCTAACGTGAGGCCTAACCTGAGCACATACTGTATGTATCCTGTGTGTTTCTGCAGCATTACTGTAACTGCTAACGTGAGGCCTATCCTGAGCACATACTGTATCCTGTGTGTTTCTGCAGCGTTACTGTAACTGCTAACGGGAGGCCTATCCTGAGCACACACTGTATGTATCCTGTGTGTTTCTGCAGCGTTACTGTAACTGCTAATGTGAGGCCTATCCTGAGCACATACTGTATGTATCCTGTGTGTTTCTGCAGCGTTACTGTAACTGCTAACGTGAGGCCTATCCTGAGCACATACTGTATGTATCCTGTGTGTTCCTGCAGCGTTACTGTAACTACTAACGTGAGGCCTATCCTGAGCACATACTGTATCCTGTGTGTTTCTGCAGCGTTACTGTAACTGCTAACGTGAGGCCTATCCTGAGCACATACTGTATATATCCTGTGTGTTTCTGCAGCGTTACTGTAACTGCTAACGTGAGGCCTATCCTGAGCACATACTGTATGTATCCTGTGTTTCTGCAGCGTTACTGTAACTGCTAACGTGAGGCCTATCCTGAGCACATACTGTATGTATCCTGTGTGTTTCTGCAGCGTTACTGTAACTGCTAATGTGAGGCCTATCCTGAGCACATACTGTATGTATCCTGTGTGTTTCTGCAGCGTTACTGTAACTGCTAACGTGAGGCCTATCCTGAGCACATACTGTATGTATCCTGTGTGTTTCTGCAGCGTTACTGTAACTGCTAACGTGAGGCCTATCCTGAGCACATACTGTATGTATCCTGTGTGTTTCTGCAGCGTTACTGTAACTGCTAACGTGAGGCCTATCCTGAGCACATACTGTATGTATCCTGTGTGTTTCTGCAGCGTTACTGTAACTGCTAACGTGAGGCCTATCCTGAGCACATACTGTATGTATCCTGTGTGTTTCTGCAGCGTTACTGTAACTGCTAACGTGAGGCCTAACCTGAGCACATACTGTATGTATCCTGTGTGTTTCTGCAGCGTTACTGTAACTGCTAACGTGAGGCCTATCCTGAGCACATACTGTATGTATCCTGTGTGTTTCTGCAGCGTTCCTGTAACTGCTAACGTGAGGCCTATCCTGAGCACACACTGTATGTATCCTGTGTGTTTCTGCAGCGTTACTGTAACTGCTAACGTGAGCCCTATCCTGAGCACATACTGTATGTATCCTGTGTGTTTCTGCAGCGTTACTGTAACTGCTAACGTGAGGCCTATCCTGAGCACATACTGTATGTATCCTGTGTGTTTCTGCAGCGTTACTGTAACTGCTAACGTGAGGCCTATCCTGAGCACATACTGTATGTATCCTGTGTGTTTCTGCAGCGTTACTGTAACTGCTAACGTGAGGCCTATCCTGAGCACATACTGTATGTATCCTGTGTGTTTCTGAAGCGTTACTGTAACTGCTAACGTGAGGCCTATCCTGAGCACATACTGTATGTATCCTGTGTGTTTCTGCAGCGTTACTGTAACTGCTAACGTGAGGCCTATCCTGAGCACATACTGTATGTATCCTGTGTGTTTCTGCAGCGTTACTGTAACTGCTAACGTGAGGCCTATCCTGAGCACATACTGTATGTATCCTGTGTGTTTCTGCAGCGTTACTGTAACTGCTAACGTGAGGCCTATCCTGAGCACATACTGTATGTATCCTGTGTGTTTCTGCAGCGTTACTGTAACTGCTAACGTGAGGCCTATCCTGAGCACATACTGTATGTATCCTGTGTGTTTCTGCAGCGTTACTGTAACTGCTAACGTGAGGCCTAACCTGAGCACATACTGTATGTATCCTGTGTGTTTCTGCAGCGTTACTGTAACTGCTAATGTGAGGCCTATCCTGAGCACATACTGTATGTATCCTGTGTGTTTCTGCAGCGTTACTGTAACTGCTAACGTGAGGCCTATCCTGAGCACACACTGTATGTATCCTGTGTGTTTCTGCAGCGTTACTGTAACTGCTAACGTGAGGCCTATCCTGAGCACATACTGTATGTATCCTGTGTTTCTGCAGCGTTACTGTAACTGCTAACGTGAGGCCTATCCTGAGCACATACTGTATGTATCCTGTGTGTTTCTGCAGCGTTACTGTAACTGCTAACGTGAGGCCTATCCTGAGCACATACTGTATGTATCCTGTGTGTTTCTGCAGCGTTACTGTAACTGCTAACGTGAGGCCTATCCTGAGCACATACTGTATGTATCCTGTGTGTTTCTGCAGCTTTACTGTAACTGCTAACGTGAGGCCTATCCTGAGCACATACTGTATGTATCCTGTGTGTTTCTGCAGCGTTACTGTAACTGCTAACGTGAGACCTATCCTGAGCACATACTGTATGTATCCTGTGTGTTTCTGCAGCGTTACTGTAACTGCTAATGTGAGGCCTATCCTGAGCACATACTGTATGTATCCTGTGTGTTTCTGCAGCGTTACTGTAACTGCTAACGTGAGGCCTATCCTGAGCACATACTGTATGTATCCTGTGTGTTTCTGCAGCGTTACTGTAACTGCTAACGTGAGGCCTATCCTGAGCACATACTGTATGTATCCTGTGTGTTTCTGCAGCGTTACTGTAACTGCTAACGTGAGGCCTATCCTGAGAACATACTGTATGTATCCTGTGTGTTTCTGCAGCATTACTGTAACTGCTAACGTGAGGCCTATCCTGAGCACATACTGTATGTATCCTGTATGTTTCTGCAGCGTTACTGTAACTGCTAACGTGAGGCCTATCCTGAACACATAATGTATGTATCCGGTGTGTTTCTGCAGCGTTACTGTAACTGCTAACGATGACACTGAGGTCTATAATTACTCAGCAGTGTTATTCTTCAAGAGAACTTCCAGTGTCAGAGGACGCCTTCAGCTCCATTCAAGGGAACAGGCTGGAAGATGTCTTATAGCTTAACACTGCTTAGAAAATAGGGCCCTCAATGGTAATGTCTTTATGAACTGTTTCTTTAGTAGTAATAAGATGCTACTATATAAATGCCTGACTGTGTATTAATGGAAGCAGCGCGACTGTTACAATGAGAGGAGCGCACTTTAATATGAACCGGTTTGACATTGCAGGGGACGATTTGATGCGCTGTGTAGACCTCTACAACCAAGCACAGTCCAAATGGTTTGAAGAAATGGTTACCACCACACTGGTATGTTTTCTGATGAATGACCTTCCCGCTTCCTGCGCAGATTTCAGTGGGCTCAGGGATGTTATATAGCACACAGCTGCGCAGTAAATATGGGCTACATGTCTAACCCAGGGGTGGCCAACTCCACTCCCAACAGGTCAGGTTTTCAGGATATCCGTGCTTCAGCACAGGTGGCTCAATCAGATCCCGAGGGCGCGTTGCTGCAGGACACACACAACGCGCCAGTGGCCACCCTTCTAAATGCATTAGCCGCTGGTGACAAAGGGGCGGAGCCAATGCGCTATTGCGCCGGCAGCAGCGATAACACCGGCGAAATCTGTGAATGATTTATTAGTGTCCGCTTTGGGCAAAAAAAGGCATTAATCACCGAGATGCAACCTCGTTAAAATGTTACTGTCATGATACTGCTTCTTTTAAGGGTGTTGCGTGGGAAAACATTGCAAACCCTGTAACACAGGACACGTCTGTAAGATAGGAAAGATCATATTAAAAGCAGGCCATTTATTTGTTATACCTTATGCTAATACAAACCGTTCCAAAAAGTGGCTTTATACATAAAATCCATCATTTGCGTGAAATAATTTTTGAAGCATCGCGTTAGGTTGAATACTTGGACTGAAGCAGGGGATCTCCAGAGCTGAACCCCTTTAATTTCTGCTCCGGGACCGCCTGCTTCCGGAGATAGACTTCCGTAGGGTCCCAGGAGCCACTCCGTTCATCTAGCAGGGTTCACATAATGGCGGAGTTTCAAAGCTCCCGTGACCTGTGGGGTAATAGGAAGTCATCTGGTTCGGCTTCCTATTGCCCCATGTGGCGCGGGACCTTTAAACCCGCTAGCTTGGCTGGAGCGGTTACTGTCACCCCCTACAGAGGTAAGTTTCTCCAGAAGCAGGGGGTCTCCTGAGCTGAAATCAATGGGTTCAGGTCCGGAGACCCCCTGCTTCAAGCCTGCGATAATATAAAAACGGTATGAATTGCTCCTTTAATACAGAGGGGCCATAGCTATCAGCCGTGGAAAAATTCGTCACCAATAATGACATTTTGCATGAAAACGCACGTTTCATAGCGATTGAGTTAAATCTCAACCTTGAGCCCTATTTGGCGAGTCGATGGGAGACCTTTCAAAAAACCGGTTTGATGCTGTCATTAACGCACCGTTAGCGTACAGTTAACATATCATTAACATATCATTTAATTACAGCTTGTCTGACTGTTTTGTGTTTCTACAGGAACTGGAGCGGCTGGAAGTGGAACGCGTGGAAATAATACGCCAGCACCTTTGCCAATATACACAATTGCGGCACGAAACCGATATGTTTAACCAAAGTGTACGTACAATTATGGCTTTTATTTATTTATTGAAGTTACGACTTCTCAACGTTATAAGCTTGGCTTAAAAATGATTGGTCTTATTAGATGTTTAAGGAGAATTTCATGCACACGGAGCTGAACCGCGTTCATTTCCGCACCTTTGGAGGTGCGTATCTTGGGGGGCAGAAGGGTTCCCCAGAGCTCTGGAGACCGCCTGCCTCCCACGTCGTACGTGGAACCACACCTTTTCATTGTGATTAGTGTAACACACAGAATCATTGATCTCATTGTCAGAGGAAACTCCACTTTAGTGTTTTACACAGATATTTACTTCCAGTTTCACGCAGGTAAATGTTGAATTTCATGGGGTTTAATTAGCAGTAGCCATTATACTAGAGCAGGACTGGCCAACTAAAGTCCTCAAGGACCACCAACAGGCCAGGTATTAAGAATATCCCTGCTTCAGCAAAAGGTGGCTCAATCAGTGGCTCAGTCTTCGACTGCACCACCTGTGCTGAATCAGGGATATCCCTAAAACCTGGCCTGTTGGTGGTCCATGGGGACTGGAGTTGGCCGCCACGGTACTAGTGTAACATTTCTGGTAGTCGTAGGTACTCGGAAAGCAGGGGGTCCCCGGACATCAAATCACCACGGTTCTGCTCCGGAGACCCCCTGCTCACGAGATATGCGCAGGGAGAAGCGGCTCTCTGTGCCGCTGGCCCTCCCACATCGCGGCAGATCCACGGGTAATAACTTTTGAGAGAGGCGGATATCACATCGCTGCTCCTCGCATTTAACTATTGCTGGTCTTCAGAGTCTTTCTGATACCGGGATAACTACACTGACAAAACTGGCGGCGTAATAGGCCCAGCGAGACGTTTTATAAAGGCTACTAGCATAGGCCCCACGGTCTGTAACATTCCTGTGTACCGCGCGCTATACTGTAATTGTGACGCGTTGTGTGTCCCATTGGGAGAAAAGCGCTATATGAAATAAAGTTATTATTATCTGCACAGGGCTCTTATTCTATATATTGTGAAGCTGGATTCCTGTGTGGGACAAGTGATCACCTCCAACCAAATAAAAGGAATTAAACCTCTCCAGCACAGGGACGCAGAATAAGGTTTGCATCAGTAAGGTGATGACATTGTTGATCTCTTTTTGCAGACGGTAGAGCCTGTGGATCAGCTGCTTCAGAAAGTCCATCCTGCTACAGACCGAGAACTGTGGGTAAAGGAACACAAAACCGGAGACATCCGACCAGTGGACATGGAGATATAGACTGATTCTGCCTCCTGTACTTGTGCACAGAGTTTCCAGATTGCTTTATTGGTTTGAGGGTTTCTTTATACAGCTGAGGCCTGGATATTGTAAATTTCTGTAACAAAAACAAGGTCGTTAAGTGCTACATCACCAAATCATTATTTTTCATAGGGACTGGGAATGTTTTCTTTGCTTTGGGGAATGTGAATCTGAAATGCCAAGTACGTCTGTTTACACACCCACGCGCACACACGCACACACGCACACACACAATGGCAGTGTCAAATAATGGCTGTGATAATGTCTGCTACAGCTGCACACACAGTATTAATTATATACACACACTTTAGAAGTATATATAATTATAGACACACACACGTATGAGAGTTTGTGCGTGTGTGCGTGTTTGGATTTAAATCCGCTCTTCCTGGATCTCACCCCGTTACCCCGCATTACACAGGCAGAATTTGGAAGCGGTGATTTCTTTGCCAGGTTCTCTCTGCCTTTGCAATGTCGCTCTGGGTTGGTCCTGGTGTCGGGGAAGTACCGACCAGTTTCTGCCGGCTGTGGGGCCCTCTGACAGGGAGAAGAGGGAACATCCCACAAAGAAGTCAAAACAGCCAAATGTTTGCAATACACGTGATTGCATGTGCTTAAAGAAGCCAGTTGCATTGTTCGGTGGAAAGGCCACTAACAGCTCTTGTCTTGACCACTGATTATTGTTAACTACATGTAGTTGTTGTGATCATAATTTATCACAAGATTCAGTACAGGCCAAGATTCACTAAACGGTGCAAAGCTTTATGACTCGTTTCAAAGTTCCATAGTAGATAACTCTCCTAGTACCCAAGTGTACTAATAGAAGGGACATGTTTAATGGGTAAAGTTAGTTTGTAAACATGGTGAGCAGAGACTTAGCTGAGCGGTTCCCTTCTCTCTGGGTAAACCGCTTTGTCTGATAACACTCTGTGTGCAGTAAGAGTTTGCACAGGCAAAGCCTTCCTCTCTCTCCTTCCGGTGCCTTTATTGGCTCTCTGACAAGGTAAGAGACGTGATAAACCTATTCCCATTCAGAGACCTTTAAAGAAAAGATGAATGTTGGAAGAAACAGTATCAGCCCAACCGTTGCTTTACACTTTGGTACGTATCAGGAAGCCAATTGGATTGTTACATTCTTTACAAAATGCCATTTTTTTGGTTGGCTGCCAGGGATTGCACCTTCAGCTCTCATTCGCTTAAGGCTTTGCACTATTTTATGGCTGGCCTATAGTGGGCAGCAGGATATCAAACCGTTAGAGAGGCTGTAACTTTCCTTCTGGTGACTGGAAATGTCCACGTCGTTAACTGCTCATTATCCATCTTCTCTGTTAAATGTGGGGGTGCTTCTAACCCTAGTGGAAATCCTATTGGCCCATATTTACTAAGGTGTGCTATTGCAAAAGGGTCATTAAAACCCCGGAAGACAAGTTATGAGCCGTTCTCTTGAATGTGATGTCTTATGGAATAAGAGAGCTTAATAATTACAGGCCATCATCTCTGCATAACTGAAATAAATATCACAATTATTGGCATAAAATATAAGCAGACATGTGCCAATAATATTGAATATGTACTAGAAATTGATTTGAGGCATGAGGGTGGGTGAGGAAGGGTGTGTGTGAGGGAAAGACTGAAAGAAATTCCATTTATGGATCAAACTGTGTGCATTGTCAATATGTACAGTATGTGTTAGAGTTTTATATACGTGTACCTGTATATAGCGGACTATGGGGCACATGCGGTAAGTGCAGCTACGGGTTATCGCACACGTTACATGTATCTGGCATACGCCTAACATCCACCAACCCTTGTCATACCAGCCGTGCGGCTGGATCAAACTCCATGCTATCTAACACCCTCAAACCTTAATAGATCCAGCGGTGTGGCTGGACCATACTCCATCCTACAATTAGCAGCCACTTTACCTTTTGTTTCATAATTGCCCCGTATTCCCTGTAAAGTGTAAGCTCTCTGGATCAGGGCGTCATTACCTCTGTGTATCTGTTTGCGCTTGTCTGTCCTTGCGTGTATGTAATTTAGGTTGTCACTCTGTACCCCCATTGTACCGGGTTACAGAACATGTTGGCGCTTTGCAAATAAAGGATAATAATAATTGCCATTAACTTGGATGGGGGTAACCCCGCAACGTGTACGATAACCCGTGCAGGCGCTTGATGTATGTGCCCCTTTGTATCAAGCTCAGTATTTCCGTGCAACTGATCCTAGGGACCCTGTTTAGTTGGCTGTAAAGTCGCCTTCCAGATACTGCAGTACGGATCGCCTCCATCCTCCAGTTAATTGCAACGCGGGGGGACCGCTTCCCAGTGCATAAAACAGCGTCCCAGGAGGCATCTTTCCCGGTATGAATGTATAATGCTGCATTGCCCCTTTTTCTACGGCCTGAATCAGGTTGTGACGTCTGGCTGGTTATGTAAAGCAATAGGAGGAGTCTGGGAGGAAATACTAGGTCCTAATATATTTGGACATATCAAACTCTAGGGGGGTTATTCCATCTGCTCCGACGAGGCCGGTCGCAGCGCGATCAATGGGAGTTTGCGATCGGCTGCGTATGGGATAACCCACTTTATTTGCTGTGGTCGCAAGCGACAAGAAGTTTGATGTGAATATTTATGTCATTTTGAGGAGCTTGATACACAGCCTGAAAATGTTGAATGACATTGTGCTTGTGTTCCTCCATTTAATTCTCTCTTTTGTATAGTGTAAAAGGTTAAATAAATTCCAGAGTATATAAATACTAATTTAACATTATAAACGCGATCATACTGGGACCTAAATGCTATGAGATTGTGCGTACGTATCGTGTTCACATTTTGTGTAGAATTTTATTGTGAAGTTTAAGGACATAGTTTTAAGATTTTCTGTGACTCGTTGGAAGGCGTATTGTTAATTGTTTAAACTCATTTGCGCTGGCAGTTACTAATCACGGTCCCCCAGCTGTAATCCTCGGGCAGGTACACTGCTCCGGCTGGTTTACCTGTATACTGTACCCTGCTGCTGCACTTTGCTCCAATTTTGCATTCGGAAGATAAACTATTCCCATTGTATAGCTTTATGGTGCCGACTGCTCCAGTACTGATTTATACTGTAGCAGGGGTGGCCAACTCCCGTTCTCAAGATCCCCCAACGGGTTACATTTTCAGGATATCCCTGCTTCAGCACAGGTGGCTCAATTAGTCCCTACTTCAGCACAGGTGGCATAATGCTGATTGATCCACCTGTGCTGAAGCAGGGATATCCTTAAAACCGGACGTTGAGAAGCCCTGTATTATAGTGACTGTCCCCCTGCTGAATTGTGTTAATTATTTCTCTTTGTGCTAACCTGGAAGCTGCCCCCCCTCTGCCCCCCTGCCCCTCTGCCCCCCTGCCTCACAGCTGGGACTCTCCTAGTATCGCTGCTTCAGGTGCACACAATCTCGTCTCCTCCGAGAGCCAATCAATGACGAGTGATGTGTGAACGTGTCCCTTAAAGAAACAGTAACATAGCACGTTGGAGCCCAGTTTACAAAATGAGCACTTCAACTGTATGTGAATATCTGCAAAATACTTAAAATTCGCCAATATTCACCCACCGTTTGTGCTAAATGTTTACAAAAGTTGGTGTCTGCCTTATCTTTAATTATCGCAGTTGGTGATTTCTGACGAAGATTCGCATCTTCACGATTTCTGCGCCACGACCTCGAATGTCCAACAAATTTGTGAACTTGCAACACAGTAATTGTCCAAGTACAACCTTTGAACCTTTCCCCATCTCTAGCTGACATTTGGTGTTACTCTTAATAAGGGACCCTCTTTTTTTTGTACTGGGACATTACCGGTGTAACCTGAAAAGCAAGTTTTACCCCGAGATTCCGCAGGTCCGTAGTGATTGGACCAGGGAGCGTCGGTGGGTAACAGGCATACATAGTCTTGGCACATTGTTGCTTAAGAAGAACTGTTGGGTCAGATCGCTAGCAATGTGTTCTAATGGTCTTATTACAGCATTTTACAAAGGCTTGTGTAGGACATTGTAACACAAACAAAGCCAGATGTACACATGTAACCCGTGTAGCTTTCCCTGCTGCCGGGAACGTGTCAGTGGCACCACCCGGTTTAAGAGAAGAATGCCCCCGGTGAATGCCACCTTCCCTGGAGCCGCCTGTAGGCAGGTGAGCCAGGCTACATATGTGTTGTTCAGCTTTCTTTTACTGGTGTATCAGAGCAAATGAACTTAACATCATGTGTTTAGAAAACAACTATATAAAAGATGTATTGTTTTGTTCGATACTTTTATTATAACAATTTGCCGCCTCGCTCGGATTTCTATTCCTAAACCAACCAGTATTCTACTTCTTCACCGTAAAAACATAACTCGCTAAAAAATCATGTGTATCTGTAAATAAATAAAATGCATTTTAACTGTCAACGTGTTTTGTCTCATGGAAAAGTCAGAATGACAAATGTCCTCACTGCTGTAAGGATAGATTTGGGGTGAGGTAAACACATGGATATACTGGGGTTATATATCAGGCTTACAGATATTATAATAATTTAGGGGGTTAGAGTCACATTAATTCAGTCATTTGAGATAAGTCACTGGGCCACATATATAAAGGGGAAAGACGGGTTATTTGAATGCACTGCACCATTTTCTGCACACAGTAAATTATACAAGGCTTATTAATCACACTTCTTATGATAAAGATTGTTAGATATCTAGAAAAATTAGTCATCTTTACTAATCTGTAACATGAAACAAGAAATATAAAGCGCAAGTAAAGAGTCATCTTTACACAGACGTGATAACGTACAGATAATTACACAGGTAATACACACACACACACACACACACACACACACACACACACACACACACACACACACACACACACACACACACACACGAACCAAGGGGGCAAACAGCTGCCATTCAAGCTCAATCTGGCTACCTACAACTCTCTCCAGGTAAGTAAACATAGATCGGATCAAAACACGAACGTTGGTTATTAATCACTCCATACACTTGTATTAGATGCTAAAAAGTTGAATTTATTAATCAGAGGAGTGCGGAGAAAAAGTGATGTTTCGGGTCACATGACCCTTCGTCAAGCTGATGGTTATTTTAAATGTTAAGCTTTTAGAAGAAACACAATTTATAATCGTTTTACATGCCACTAAGATAAAAGGCCTAATTATATAATATGTAAGATGAGATATGTAACAGCAAACTGGGGGGGCGCGGGATTTTTCTGGGGGGCGCGGGCAGTTGCGGAGACCACACGCTCCTAAATTAAATGCCGGGGGACCACACGAGGCCACTGCAACTCACTTACTGGGATTCAGCTGGCTTCTGGTCACGTCGCCATGACAACGCGGCATCACATGACGCAGCGGGGTCATGTGACATGACACGTAGTAATGGCAACGCTGGATCACGTGACGTCACGTGGCCCTAAGCATCATTTGACGCCAGGTCACTGGGGAGAGGGGCTCGAGCTCTGGAACTGGCACAGAGGGGGGGGGGGGCGCAGCAAAAAACCTTTGCTCGCCCCTGCCCTATTCAATCAAATGAGCTAACATAGGTAACAATGTATCAGCTTCCCTTCACATGAATAACGTTCATTCAGCATCCCCTGTGCATCACTGAGCCTCTCACTGTATTCATTGGCGGAGGGCTGGGCCCTATATATTCTATATGCGTCTGTTATCCAGGGGGGCGCAAACTTTTTTCCCCGTGCCCCCCTACCGGCGGTCCCATCACCCCCACTTACCCGCGCTCCGACGTCATGACATCACAACGTGACGCCGCGTTGCCATGGCGACGCAGGGAGGAAGCCGCCGGAGCCACGGTAAGTTAGGTTCACAGAGGCCCTGCAGCTCCCCCGGGACTTAATTTAAGTGCCTTTGGGAAGCGCGCGGGGCCTCTGTAAACTCCGCGACCCCCCCGTCGGCAATCTCGCGCCCCCCAGTTTGCGCACCGCTGTGTTATCACATCCGCTTCCATTACACCGAATAGAAACTATAAAGTGTTTTATAACCTAACTAGCTGAGAGACCCGGCGTTGCCCGGGATGTAACCAGGAGCTTACACTTCTTTATGTATTTATAATCCTCAGAAGACGTCACCATATAAATACAATTACACAAACACTACATATACACACACTGCTGTCACCAAACTTTCTGGGGTACAAGCGTAACACCCCCCCTCCCAGCTCAGGGAGTCAGCCAGGACCCTGATCAGAACGAGTCCTGCACCCCAATAATCCTTTGGCCCGGCCTGATAATATTAACGTGGAAGAAATACTTTTCTAATAGGATTCTTTTTCTGCAAGGAAAAAGCTTAAATCGGATTATCATAAGGCTGTGCTGTTTGTACATAGATTTTTTTAAATTTCAAGAACAAATGGCATTATTTCCAGTTTTTGCATTCCATGTCGCTTCGTAAAGCGCAAACATTTAACCAGAACCAATCCTCCTTTCCATTCATACTTCAGTGATAAACCTCCTAGCAGATCCTCCCCTCTCAGTAACGGCAGCTTCCAAATTATCCGTTTATAAGTCCCAGTTCCCAGAATGCACTGGGTGTGCCCCTATTTTATTCCTGTATTTGCTCTTCTGTCTGTACATGTATTCTTTATTTTCTGTTTTTGGATGTGGTGCTGTTGAATAAATGGCGATTGCTGATTTAACCTACTCGCGCCTATCCCATCCCCTGGACTTGGTATTTAAATCGGTTGCCTCTAATATTAATAGAACAAAAAAAAAAACAATTTCTAAATAATGCCATTTTAGAGTGATTTTAATTACATATATCTAAAGCAAATCAGGTGAATAGTCTGTGGACACACATTGGTGTATAAAATGTGAATATATAAAGGCAAATGCATTACAAGGTAAAATTACAAAAATAAATATGGTGCAATATAAGTTGGTAAACATATTTCTTATTTGTCAGAACAATATTGAAACATTTCATTCAATTTAAAATGATTGGCATCTAAAATACAATTTGGTTTAGAAAATGTTCTTTATCTACTGTACCAAATAAAAGGGTGTATGGGGGTCTTTTACTGGATGCTATAAAGAATTTTCCCATTGTTTTATTAAAGTTGGAAGTTGCAGTATTTTTAAAGATTTTTTATATTTTTTTAAATAACTGGCGGTAAAAAGTAGAGACACCCCGCTTTACATTGTTAATATAGATCCGCGGTTCCCAACAGGGGGTTCTGTGAACCCCTAGAAGTCTGTGAGGTGTTTCCCCCAAAAATATGTAATGGAGGATCCCAGGCAGTATAAGCGGGTCCCTGAGCCCGTGTACTTAGTAAGACCCCAACAGAACAAAGGTCCAGGAGTCAACCAAGCATGATATGGGGTACCGTTCCCGATCTGGCGATAACTGCCATTCAAATCCATGGCAATGACCACTAAAGCAGATGCAATACCCCGCATCGGATTTAATGGCTCCCGGCGAAAATCATAAACATTGTTACTCAAGCTTTTCTTGACGTAAAAATATACAATTCTCAATGCATTCATATGTAGGGACGTGACGCACGCCATACAAAGAATAAGAAAGCGTGCGCCAAATACTTTTAGGGGAGAAGTAGATTGGACACAATGCACTCTTGATCAGTTTAAATCCTTTATACTGAAGCCTCCATTAAAGAAAAAGGCTTGTGAGGCAGAACCTCTGCACCCGATGTATCATCGCACTGCGAGTAATGGCAGCTTGTGGTTAAATAAATCTGGTGCAATTCTTTTGCGCAGACTTTGCCGCGGGCACTTTTAGTAAATAACCCCCAGTATATGTTAAACTCTTTTTGCCCCGATACATTTGCCCCTTGGTGCCCTTATTTTGCCCCACAATTGCTCTCCTTTGGTAATAGGCGCAGACCCCAGGACACGGAAACAAACGTAGAAAACGCGAGCTGCACAGATGTGACTATTTATAAGACAGCGATCTGCAAAACTGCGGCGATGTCGCAGAAAGCCGCCTATTGCGATCGATGTATTTATTTATCATTCTGATGCGGTTTCTTGCACCATTGTTTGCACTAGTTTTGCAGCCTTCATATAAAGCCACCCTCAGTATAAAGAGAAAAATAACATTTTTGTGATGTAAAAAAAAGAAAACAAACAAATAAACATCAGTGTAAGTAAATGGTTAGAATCGGCCGTCTCTCTGCACACGACATTCGTCATGTGTTATTCAGCCGCAAATTTCTTCAAAGAATTCAAGTACGTTGGAATTAAAGATGTTGTGTCTTCCTGATTCCTTATTTTTTCCCCACGACCTTCTGATCCTGCAGAGCTGGGAGATCGGGCGAGGGGCGTGAATGGAGAACTGTGTCCCTGTGAGTAGAAATTCACATGAGTTGCTTTGCAAATTAATGGGTCAAACCAACAAAGCCCATAAACTGTTCTCTCCAAAATGTCAACAGTCACCACTCCGACCTGTAATCCCTCCACCTTCAGACAAAGCAGGGTGGGGGGGCGTGTTGGTCCTTCCTTCCATGTAGTAACAGGAGGGAGCGGGAGTAGGGGTATGATGCCTTTTATTAGAGCAACAAGTAGTTGTTGCAAGCTTTCGAACCTCTCGGGAACCTACATTGGGTAACCCTGACCCTGTGCATGGAAAGCTTGTAACAGACCAATTACTTGTGGGTCCAATAAAAGGTTCCATACCCCCTACTCCCTCTCCCTCCTGTGTTACTATAACCACAAATATAAAAATATGTAATAGGACAACGCCTCACCTGTCGGTTACTATTAGGGCACATCCTCTGGCGAGATTTACTGCGGTTTCGATCGAAATTGCTACAGAGTTTGAAAAATTCGGAATGATAATAAATCTAACTTTTGACACCAAAAAAGTTTATCGAAATGGGCCTCTTTGTTCAAATTTTGCTACTTGGGAACTTTTGCATCAGTGAACTTTTTGCCGAACGAAAATGGGGTAACGTCGTAAAGTTAGCACGTTATTATATTACATGTTATCACTCCAGTATGGTGGGTTCGAGGCGTGTGGTGTATGCAATGCAAATAAATCAACATTTCACTATAGCATTCTGCACGTGTTGAATGTCTTACTTTAATTACTATGGAAACCTAAAATATAAAAATATTCTGTATCATTATACAACAAATAAATCGTAATTTTAAATAGGGATACAATTCTCCATTTACTGAGCCCTTGCCATTTTTGGATGTGTTAATTTTAACTGGTAATACTGCCACCTAAAACTGTTCACGCATGCAGCAGTAATGCCAAAGTTATTTCCTGAATTAATGCTAAGAGGTAAAACATGAAATGGACTATTTTAGTGTCATTTGAACCACAAACCAAACATTAATTTACCAATTATGTTTGAACCCATTAGATACTTGGGTGAAAAGTTCCTGGAAAAATATTTGTATATAATAAACATACCTCTTGATATGATTTTTACAGAATAATTTGGACCGTTTATCCTCGCAATCTGTATTAATTGCGTGAATTTTCTTTGTTCTTGTGTCATTTATCAAACACATCAAAACCCATCCTAATATTTGCATTAGCATGTTTATATTTGCTCAAGGAAGCCAATCACATTAATTGGTTTACAAAATATTCTTTTGAGAGCCAAGTGGGAGTGTCACTTCAGTAATCGAAACTTCTCCCGTCCAATTTAATATATTTGTGCTGAAAACTTTGCCGATCTATTGCTGAGTTTTTTCACCAAATCAGACCTGTTTTTTTAAAATAACCAATCAGTTTGCCAGCACATGTGAGTATACTGTGAGTAGTATTAGGTTGCTCATCAAATATGCCCAGAACGGGGTATTACTGGAGGATGTCAGAAGATGTTTGGAGCTCCTCGGATAGTTATTTCCAAAATCCGTTTCTGTATCTCAAATAATTTCACTTGACTTCACGTGCTCTGGCATGTTTGAGAGTTACATAGTAAATGAGGTTGAAAAAAGACATACGTCCATCAAGTTCAACCGATGCTAAATTTAGATGACGGATACTTTATCCTACATCCGTACTTACAGTATATTGAGCCAAAGGAAGCAAACCCCCGGGAGACGTCGCCGCGATGTATACACGTGTGCCCGACCCGACAAGCCAGGTCTTACCGCTCTGACAACTGCATGTTTAAATCTTCTGCGTGGGACTCCTACACTGCCTCGACAGGCTCCTCTGATGCCTGATCCCCCATAGGACATTTAAAGACCGCGCATTGGAGCGGCCTATCTGGCAGTGTAGGGGTCCCACGCGGAACATTTAAACATGCAGTTCTCGAGGTGGGCGGTCGGCACATCCAGTTGTTGGAACTGGCTTGGCAGACAACATGCCCTGTGGCAAGGTGTCCTGGCGGTGTTTTGGTCACAGCCAAACGTCCCATTCTGTGCCAGGTGCCTTATTTACTTTCATTTTATCAAGCTGCCTACACTGGCGACACACTTTATTCGAGCTCGGCTAGTCCCACGAATTCGGGTATACCCGGGTGTATTGAGGTTTGTGACTGTTTTCTGCCCGAGTGCATTGAGTTATTTTCCAAGCAGGGATTGAAGCATTTTATTCCCGCTGTCTGCAATACTGCACAGTATATATATATATACTGCATTACAATTCATGAATTTATGCCATCTGGTAGACACGCGAAGCATTGCAGCCTATTAAATCCTAATCATTATCATTTAACAGATCAGCCTCCCGTCAGCCAGGCATGAACCCAGGCTGGGAAGGCAAACGCAACGGGGCTTGTCAGAGGTGAGGAGTGGCGCATTCCAGGTATCTGCCAGGTACATACTGGGTATTTGCTCGAATAAAGTGTGTCGGTGCAGTATGAACCAATTAAGAGTAATAAATCCAGTAAACCTAAATAAATATGGATAATGCTTTGCTTTTGTGCATAATAAATGAGCTTTTCAGCCTTAGTTTGTTCTCTGGTCATTTGACATCCCCTAATTTGTCTCGTCAGCACTTTAAGTGCGAGTCCCACACAGCGGGGAAAGAAAGAGCTCAAACCACTCAGTGTGACTGTTTTCCTCAGAAACATTCAATGAATAGCGCTTCTATATGAAGGTAATATTTTCCCATGGACCTGTGATATCCCTGGCTAACAGTCTGTGCCAAACCCGTAACCCTCGGCTGCCGAGCGACGTATATATTCCATGCCGGTCCTAGTTACCGAAGAGAAGCCTTTTCCAAAGCTGGACCGGTTTTTCGTTCTAATCTTAGTGAGCACGGCCTCTGCTATGTCCGCCCTCTCCTCCGCATCATCTAGTTCATTTACAGTCTTCCTGTATTTGGCAAGGTTCACATTTGCTTGTTCCTCCTATAATGGAAACGTAACATTCAAATACATCAGTATTGTGTAGAAATACATGAAAAGATTGCCATAGTACTGACACAGGTAAGACCCTCATGCATTGTTATGGAGCCGTCCCAGCTAGGATCAATGGAAGAATGGGGAAAAAACTATTAAACGAAAATATAATTCAATTCTTTTTTAATGTTTTGAAAATGCACCCGGAATTGTAGAAAGATATTACTGCTCTTCCGGTAACTCCACCTTATTCCAGACTTTCAAACAGGATTTCAAATGCATTCAAGTCTCAGATTTAATCGTTAGTCATCTAGTTTTAACAAGTAACTTAATATCACTCATTTTATTTGGTGAGACAGCACTTTTAATACCCGTTAAGGTGATCGGACTTCAGGTGCACTAAGACTTAGCACCATTTAGTTAATCTAGGATTTATGATAAAACAGTTTGCAGCCTATTAAAGTTAATGCACCGTGGGGTCTTTAAGAGCAGCACTGCTTAGCTAATACAGCCCTTTATTTTATTCTACAAATGGGGGGAAAGTCAGTGTATTTCTTTACTACAGTGGGGCTCAAAGTTCATCCCCCCAGTGCTCCTAAAAAGGCCAGATTTGCAGGACTATATATAGGACTGTGCCTAAGCACAGCGTCCTAGTGATAATTAGGGCTGGGCCAAATGGTTACGTATGTGTTAGTGAGATCCTAAAACCTGGTTATATGGCCGCCCTCGGGGTCTGGGAGCACCCCGCTGCTCTACTATATATGTGTACTACGAGTAAGTAAAAATGTGCACAAGGACAAGTGTCACTAATCTGTAACATCCCAAACATGACCCCCTGCCCTGTACACACCACTTCTTCCACCTGTCTCTTATACGCCTTTAATTTGCTTTGCAGGCGTTCGATAAGCTCCTGCGTCCGCTGCTGGTTCTTCTGATCCTCCTCCGCCTGGAACACCACCTCCTTCAAACGCCGCTCATTTTTCCTTAAAGTTTTGGTGGTTTCTGCGTGTTTTTTTTGTTCGGAATCCAGTTCTAGCTCCAGCTCCTTTATCTGGAAGGAACAGAACCCCAATTACTGGAACTCTACTGCGTGATGACTATTTAACGAATGATAGTAACACAGGGTTTCTACGCTTTGATATAGCGCCAGGCGAGGCGTGAAATGCATCAGCGTACTAACCCTCTTTTGTATTTTGCTCTGTGCAAATAAAGTAAGATTTAGCATGTGCATGCACTCCAGCCCTGGATTGTTTCATTGTGCGGTGCCCCACCATGCTATTTTCCTGCTGTCATCTCGTCCACAGCCCATACTGTGCATGAATATATTTTGTTATTAAATGTTGGTAATCTCCACTTTAGTTTCATGGTATCGATTTTTGTATTTAAATGTGTATTTTTCATTTCACTGACCTCTTTTGAATTCTTTTTCAGGCTGGTTCCCCACGAATCGGAGAGACAGATACATCAGGCAACATTCAATAAAGCAACTATATAAATGTAATAATGTATCTTGTACAAACACCAAGGTTAGGGAGCTGAAAGTTCTATAACTTCATTCTATTAATACAGTCCATGTGATGGGGAAGGGTGGTCCCTGACAGAAATCTATTAAGGAGACAATTAGTTGGGGCAACTCATGACGTCTCCATTATGCGCTGACTTGCAGGTAACTTTACGGTGGCCAACTTTGAATAAAGCAAATGCCCTCATCTAAAGTTTATATTCTTTGGAACTGGGGGATCTGGGTAAGACCCCTGCAGTCCTCATCCACTTGGAACCACTAGGTCTAAGGGATCACCAAAGAGGGAGGTGTGGTTGTAACCCTTTCAGTACCAGGGGGTGGCTTCCACCACCGCGGCTCTGGATCACTTGACCGTCATTCTGACCGATCACATGATCACTTCTGGGGTCAGGAAGGGGGGACGCCACTGTCCAGTGTTGTCCGATCAATGCTCCACAGGAGAGCTGATCATAGCCAACCCCTAAAAAACAACCAGAGGCCATGATGTGCTGCGTACGTTATACGGGCCTGACGTACACTGTATGTCAAGAGGGCACTGAAGGGGTTAAACCAAAAATAACTTACCCTTCCCTCCAGTTTCTGAACCAGCTTCTTCCCGTCTTTTAACATCATCTGTTCAGCTTCTTCCATCCCGCTAGTCAGCTCTCGGATTCGGTTTTCCAAACCTTTCTTTATTTTCTGTAAGTGGTGCGTGTGATCTTGTGCATGATGTAATTCTTCTGCTAATCTCGAAGCCTGTGTGTAATAAGGAGGACACTGTTACTGTACTAAGGAAGCCTGCGTGTAATAAGGAGGACACTGTTACTGTACTAAGGAAGCCTGTGTGTAATAAGGAGGACACTGTTACTGTACTAAGGAAGCCTGCGTGTAATAAGGAGGACACTGTTACTGTACTAAGGAAGCCTGTGTGTAATAAGGAGGACACTGTTACTGTACTAAGGAAGCCTGTGTGTAATAAGGAGGACACTGTTACTGTACTAAGGAAGCCTGTGTGTAATAAGGAGGACACTGTTACTGTACTAAGGAAGCCTGTGTGTAATAAGGAGGACACTGTTACTGTACTAAGGAAGCCTGCGTGTAATAAGGAGGACACTGTTACTGTACTAAGGAAACCTGCGTGTAATAAGGAGGACACTGTTACTGTACTAAGGAAACCTGCGTGTAATAAGGAGGACACTGTTACTGTACTAAGGAAACCTGCGTGTAATAAGGAGGACACTGTTACTGTACTAAGGAAACCTGCGTGTAATAAGGAGGACACTGTTACTGTACTAACACGCTCGCGAGTCCCATTCTGTACATGATATTGCGTTATAGTTCCCGCCTCCTATGTGCACGTTTCAGGTATTTGGATTTAATTAGAGTGCAGATTTTTAACAGATCCAGGGGAACTGCCCAATCCGCGGCGAATTCAAATGCGAAGAAAAGATTTGGCCGTCGCTACTAACGGGTTAGTTAGTTAGTTAGTTAGTTAAACACATCTTTCCACTTCCTAAATACAGGTATACATTGATCGACCTGCACATTTACAACAAAACACTAGATGGCAGCAATAGGCCTTTCATTTCATATTGTCTCTGAAATAGAACGTGCTGCTGTGAAAGTGCAATCCCATGTCGCCAGCCAAAGAGCAACCCGTAGAAATTGGCTTCCTTAAAGAAATCTAACTACATAAAAGACAAGATTTGGCTGATTTCATTTCCTTGGAAATTAATGATGACACATTGCTTTTCTTAGGGACCTTTGAATAGAAAGTGTTAATCAATCAGAGAGGCAATAAAGATTGGAGCGGGCTCTGAATGAGACCCAGCAACTCGGCCTTAACCCTTTGGTTCTACGACGGTGCGTGTCTGCCCCACCGGAGACGGTTAGAGTTACTACATCTGTACCAGATTACTTTCCCATGCCATCCTTGGATATGGCGGCCTGGCACGGTGTGTGGAGCTGCTGCTTTGGACTTCTGATTTAATCCAATGCTAGCGGTGATGAGATGAAGGCTTAGTTAGTAATTAGCGCAGTTGGGTCTTTCAGCATTCATCATTTCTCTGACATCATGGGAGGGAGGAGCATTAACATATGATCACTCGCACACAAAGGGTTAAGGACCTTGAGTTGAATTGAATTTGTGGTTTGAAAATGATCTAAATCAGTGGTAGCCAACTCCCGTCCTCAAGGGCCACCAACAGGCCACGTATTAAGGATATCACGGCTTGAGCATGGGTGGCTCAATCAGTGACTGCACCACCTGTGCTGAAGCCGTGATCTCCTGTAAACGTGACATTATGGTGGCCCTTGAGGACGGGAGTTGGCGCCCTCCCCCCCGCTCTAAAGCACCAAACCTTATTATGAGCTGATGTCAGACATTATTATGATTTGAAAGAGAACTGGTTTTGCGAGCAGTGGAACTCGCAATGTAATCATCTCTCCGGGTTTCGTGTCCCATAGTTGCAGGAACGGATTCTTGGCAACGTTCCACTTAAATCCGTGACCATTCCTCGTTACCTTCAAACAATTACCAGACATTCATTACATTTTCTGAGTCCAGAAAAGGCTTTGGAACCTGAAGAAGATCTAGTTGGCTTACCTCTGCTGCTGCTTTTCTAACTTTGTCATCAGAACTATGAAATTCATTTAAGAAGTCCTCATTCTCAGATATCATCTGTTGGAGGTCTGCTTCTAATTTCTTTTTTATTGCAGCCAAGGACTGGAGCTGTTAAGCAATATTTCAGAAGTACATTACAACTCGCAATTCAATGAAGTCTTTTTTCAAGTTAATGCAATGAAACGTTCGGGGCCCTTCTAACGTACAGAGTTACGGTCACCGGAGTCGCAACTGAAAGCTTAAAGCCGCAGCTCCGGGGAAATTGCCACCGTGCTCGAGCTACGGGGGTCTATGCTTCCGGATTGGACCCACTGAAGCGATAATCCTCTGGCAGTAGGGTGGTCGTGGTCCCACGGCTTGCCCTGGTGCCAAAAACCATGTCTTGCTACATCTGTACCTGGTAGGTCAGGGGCACTAATGACGTGCCAGGTAAGTCCTGGGCAAGTGCTCGTTTCCTAGGGGTAATCCAAAGGAGCGGCCAGCCTGCGTGAAAGGGAAGTGCAGCTCCCACCACTTCGAGTAAGTAAGGACCAGCCAGGTCACATGACCACCCCAAGAGCGATCACATGAGGCGGAAGGGTCGGGTTTGGTTAAAAGAAGCCACGTTTTATAGGGTTTCTCCTTAGAAAGTCACAAAGCGTTAATAAGAGTTTTCCCTGAAGAAATCAACTTTTTGTAAAACATAGTGATGCACAATTGTCTTCACGTGTCCGCCGAGAAATGTTTAGTGAATTTCTTTTATTACATTTATAATTTACTAGCTGAGAGACCCGGCGTTGCCCGGGATGTAATGTTCCCGTTCCTCTCTCTCTCCTCCCCCCTCTCTCTGTTTGTCCCCCATTCACATCAATCCAGTCCCCCCCCTCCCTCCCTCCCTCCTTTACAGCTTCATGTAGCGTGTGTGCGTCAGTCACTGTGTGTTTGCGCGCGCGTCAGTGAGTCTGAGGCAGAAACACAAACACACACAGACTGACTGACGCACACACAGTCAGTGTGTGCCTCAGTCAGTGTGTGCGTGCGTGTGTGCGTCAGTCAGGGTTTGTGTGCGCGTCAGTCAGTGTGTGCGTGCGGCAGTCAGTCAGTGTGTGCGCGTGCGGCAGTCAGTGTGTGTGTGTGGGGGTGTGTGTGCGCGTGCGGCAGTCAGTGTGCGCGCGTCAGTCGGTGTGTGTGTCAGTCGGTGTGTGTGTCAGTCGGTGTGTGTGTCAGTCGGTGTGTGTGTGTCAGTCAGTGTGTGTGTCAGTCAGTGTGTGTGTCAGTCAGTGTGTGTGTGTCATCAGTGTGTGTGCGCGCGTCAGTGTGTCAGTAAGTTGTGTGTGTCAGTCAGTGTGTGGGAGGTGATGTGAGTGGAGTGCCGGGGAGGGGAGCGCCGGGGAGGGGAGCGCCGGGGAGGGGAGCACCAGGGAGGGGAGTCATGGGAGGGGAGGCGTCAAAGGCGGGGAGGCGTCAAAGGCAGGGGGGGGCGTCAAAGGCAGGGGGGGGGGGGCGTCAAAGGCAGGGGCGTCAAAGGCAGGGGGGGGGCATCAAAGGCAGGGGGGGGCGTCAAAGGCAGGGGGGGGGGCGTCAAAGGCAGGGGGGGGGCGTCAAAGGCAGGGGGGGGGCGTCAAAGGCAGGGGGGGGCGTCAAAGGCAGGGGGGGGGCGTCAAAGGCAGGGGGGGGGCGTCAAAGGCAGGGGGGGGGGGCGTCAAAGGCGGGGGGGGGCGTCAAAGGCAGGGGGGGGGGCGTCAAAGGCAGGGGGGGGGGGCATCAAAGGCAGGGGGGGGGGCGTCAAAGGCAGGGGGGGGGCGTCAAAGGCAGGGGGGGGCGTCAAAGGCAGGGGGGGGGCGTCAAAGGCATGGATTCCTCCCCTTGCATTTCCTCACCTAGCAGCATTAAGTCCCTGCCGCCCTCCTCCTGCTCCTCGGGGATGTTGAGCCGTAGAGAGCGTGCTCTGGGAGGTAGGTGGGGAGGAGGGGGGGTGGTGGGGAGGAGGGGGGGTGGTGGGGAGGAGGGGGGGTGAGGGGGGGAGAGGTAGGGGGGGGAGAGGTGGGGAGAAGTGGGGGGGGGGAGAAGTGGGGGGGGGGGAGAAGTGGGGGGGGGAGAAGTAGGGGGGCGACACACGCGACACCTACCTGTAGTTCCGGGCGCCGCCATCTTCTCACTGGGCGCCGCGAGGGAGGAAGGGGGTCCTTCCGGGCGCCGCCATCTGTTCCAGTTGGAGCGGCGGCGGAGAGGGAGAGAGGTGAGTTGTAGCGGCGAGGGGGAGAGAGACCTGGCGTTGCCCGTGAGTAAAATTTCCCGCTCCCTTCTCTCTCCCTCTTTCTCCGTGTTCCCCAGAGGGGAGGGACGAACAGTGGACAGGAGGGTGTGGGGACGGACAGTGGACAGGAGGGTGTGGGGACGGACAGTGGACAGGAGGTGGGGGACGGACAGTGGACAGGATGGGGGGACAGTGGACAGGAGGGACGGACAGTGGACAGGAGGGGGGGGACAGGAGGGGGGGGCAGGAGGGGGGGGACAGGAGGGGGGGGACAGGAGGGGGGGCAGTGGACAGGAGGGGGGGCAGTAGACAGGAGAGGGGGAGGGGGGGGGGGTGGACAGGAGGGGGCAGT
>NC_134504.1:632500-829497 GCF_040206685.1 Ascaphus truei | reverse complement strand
CCACTGTTTTTATTGGCATTTTCTAACTGTATCTCCAGCTCATTCACATCATTTTCCAACTTCTTTTTTACTCTCGTAGCTTCTCCGCGTCCTCTCACTTCAGCGTCTAAACTGGTCTGCAAGGATTCAATGGCGCGCTGGTGGCTCTTTCTAAGAGGACAAGAAGGAAAAGCCAGTATCAGACAAACAGAACGTGGGTACTTTGTTATATGGAAGTAATGGACATGGAGCGTGAGAGAGGCGAGAGGGAGGGAGAGGCAAGAGGGAGAGAGGGAGGGAGGCGAGAGGGAGGGAGGCGAGAGAGAGGGAGAGAGGCGAGACAGGAGAGAAGTGAGAGAGGAGAGACGGGAGAGAGGCGAGAGGGAAGGAGAGAGGCGAGAGGGAGGGAGACGAGAGACAAGTGAGAGAAGTGAGTGGGGGGGGAGAGACGAAAGTGAGGGAGAGAGGCGAGACGGGTGAGAGAGGCGAGACGGGAGGGAGGCGAGAGGGAGGGAGGGAGGCGAGAGGGAGGGAGAGAGGCGAGAGGGAGGGAGAGAGGCGAGACAGGAGAGAAGTGAGAGAGGAGAGACGGGAGAGAGGCGAGACGGGTGAGAGAGGCGAGACGGGAGAGAGGCGAGACGGGTGAGAGAGGCGAGACGGGTGAGAGAGGCGAGACGGGAGGGAGACGAGAGGGAGGGAGAGGGAGGAAGAGAGGGAGGGAGAGGGAGGGAGAGGCGAGAGGGAGGGAGAGAGGGAGGGAGAGGGAGGAAGAGAGGGAGGAAGAGAGGGAGGGAGAGGGAGGCGAGAGGGAGGGAGAGGGAGGCGAGAGGGAGGGAGAGGGAGGGAGGGAGGGAGAGGCGAGTGGGAGGGAAAGAGGGGGGGAGAGGCGAGAGGGAGGGAGAGAAGTGTGATTAGAGACGCACAGCTCCGTGTTTTGGAGCACAGCTGCGGCACATATACAAACAGTTTCTTACAACTGATGCAGAATTTTATACTTCCGCCACTTCGGAAAATGGCAGATTAAATAGGGGAAAAAAAGGGAAAAAGAATAATGCACAGAAACGCAGAATGTGATACATCTCATTATAATCTGTGCCCCATGTAACTCCCCCCCTTCCCCACCCAACTCCTCCTACTGACTCTCCCCAAGGTGCAACTGGGGCATAGACGCAGATTTTTTGGACCATATTCTTGATTATCTTCCTACGCACACTGTGACGATACGGTCAATGAGACTCTTAGGCCTCGGTCCCGCTGCGCTCGTTGGCGCGGGCGGCGGGTCGCGAGTTCCCCACCAGCAGGGGAATCCTCGCGAGCCGGTCCCGGTCCCCACTGGCGGCACAGCTGACTACACGCTGTAGCGCGTCAGCCGCTGGAGACACCACAGAATGGTGTTTTCTAGCTTTGATGCGTGACGTGTGTGGCTGTGAGCCAATGGGGAGGGGAGGCTTCGGGAGGAGGAGAGGCTTCGGGGAGCGGGGAGGAGTGTGGAGTGAAAGCAGGTGAGTGCCTTTCTCTGTGTGTGTGTCTGAGTGCGTGCCTGTCTGTGTGTGTATGTGTCTGAGTGCGTGAGTGCCTGTCTGTGTGTGTGTGTGCCCGAGTGCCTGCCTCTGTCTGTGTGTGTGTGTGTGTATGAGTGCGTGAGTGCCTGCCTGTGTGTGCGCGCGTGTGTGTGTGTATGAGTGTGTGAGTGCCTGCCTGTGTGTGTGTGTGCCCGAGTGCCTGCCTCTGTCTGTGTGTGTGTGTGTGTGTGTGTGTGTGTGTGTGTGTGTGTGTGTATGAGTGCGTGAGTGCCTGCCTGTGTGTGCGCGCGTGTGTGTGTGTATGAGTGTGTGAGTGCCTGCCTGTGTGTGTGTGTGCGCGTGTATGAATGAGTGCCTGCGTGTGTGTGTTTAAACTTACCTTCCAGCTCCAGCCCGAGTCCGTGGAGGGAGGGGGGGGGAGAGTAGCGGGTCCCTCCGCTCAAGCCACGCCCCCCCTCCCTGTCAAACCTCCCACCTCCCGCCCACCTCCCGATCAAACCTCCCACCTCCCGCCCACCTCCCGATCAAACCTCCCACCTCCCGCCCACCTCCCGCCCACCTCCCGATCAAACCTCCCACCTCCCGCCCACCTCCCGCCCACCTCCCGATCAAACCTCCCACCTCCCGCCCACCTCCCGATCAAACCTCCCACCTCCCGCCCACCTCCCGCTCCGGCTCCCGCTCCCTACAGACCGCAGATCGCGGTCTGTGTATCTCAGCGCACCGCCTGTCAGCAGCGCAGGTGCGCTGACTCTGGGAGCGGGGCCTTAGCCTTATAATAAAGGAAAAGCCCAGCCATTGCCTTATCGTCTGGGTGAATATATAGGGTTGCTCTGTATATTCATCCTATCATGGCTCATATGGCCACTCGTGTCATGTATAAAGTGATTGCAACTCGTGTCATGTTAGAAATGTTGGGCTTGTGTATAACCGTTTGTTCTGTGGTCCCTGGACGTGCTAGCATGATAATATACTTAATAATAATATACTTAACCACGCCGCACACGCAGGAATCCAGGCTCAGGTGGTGGCACGGGGAGATTGGTAACAATGAAGGGTGGGGATGCGCAGTCCTCCTAACTGTGAGACGTTGGTCCCATAAGCGGAGCCATTGTCTGCCCAGACAGAGTGGAGCCCGTCTCCTTCAGAGATAGCTCTGAGAGCAGGGGGAGATGGGCACTGTTCTGATTGGCTAATTCGTAATTCCTGCCCTTCTTATCTTAAGCCTTTCCATCATGCCCCCCATCCTGATTGGCCAACACAGACTAGTCGTCGTCTTGTGATTGGCCCACCACACAGCATCCGCATAGTGATTGGTCGCTGTCCCATTTTCCATGTGTGTCTATGGAGACGGGAAACTTAGAAGAGTTGCAGCCGATTTTAGTACCAGCGTTGCCGATTCTCGCATGCGGATTAGGTAAGCGGGGCTCTCCGAGGTTGTGCCAGGGCGACCTGAAAACGAGGCTGTGCGCTCTTCTACTGCAGGAGATTCCAAAGTGCTCGTCGGTGACTCAAAACTGGGTCAAAACTGCACCGGGAAAGTCATTGCGGTGATACCGGCCACTACCACGACTAGGAATCCCCCGTATGGGCCCAGGGACTGTGGTGGAGCTCGGTTGTGATATCGTGTTGGGTCTGCTAAATATAATAATTATAATTAATTTGTTTTAAATAATTTTACTGTGGTTCATGTTTTGTGCTCGCTCCACTACACATATATATTTTAATTCAATGTGTTAATAAAAATGTAAATTTTAAGCCCAAATAGGGGTGTTCTTCTAGTGCGACACAATAGGGAGCTCTCTTTATTTCTGTTTACCATATTACCCATATTACCCATATTACCCACTCCCAGTCAGCACCACCACTTAATTACTAGTTGTAGTGGAGTTTATATTACATCTGATCAAAAATACTAATAACCCCCCCTTGGTGTTCTAAGCGAGGTACAACCCCACCCCCTAGGGGGTACCCCCCCTTGTCTGCTAAATATACTTTTATTTGTCTTCGGTGTCCTGTCTGGTGATTGATCCCGTGATACAAGTGAAAGATAAGAAGTCGTAGAATAAAATGGTTTACCTGGTTGCTTCAAACTCCTCTTCTTTATCCTGGACTCGTCTATCAACGTCACCCTTCAACTGAGTCAGCTCTGTCTGCAGCCTCATTACTTTACTCTCTTCAGCCTGTACGGGGTTCAGAGCACAATTTATAACCACAATGCACAGAACATAGGATTTAAACAGCCTTATAGAATTACACAAAGTACAAAAGTTCACCAATAAAAGTCTGTGTTGACATTATACATCCAGTTCAAGAAGAGATTATTACCTTACATAGTTACATAGTTACATAGCAGATGAGGTTGAAAAAAGACATAAGTCTATCAAGTTCAACCTATGCTAAATTTAGACAACAGATCCTTTATCCTATATCTATACTTACTTATTGATCCAGAGGAAGGCAAACAAAAAACCCCAGAGTCACATCATCCAATGATATCTCATAAGGGAAAAATAAATTCCTTCCTGACTCCAAGAATTGGCAATCAGATTACTCCCTGATCAACATCCTTCCCATTGTAAGGATCAGGGAGCCACGCCGCCCTCAGCGCGCTCCCTGCTTTCCTCCGACCGCTCCCCGCTGTTCCCGCCGGCCAGGACGCCTCTCCTTCAGGGACCGGCCGTCATGCGGGTTGCGCACGCCTACCCCGCCCGGGGTCTACTGCCTATCTTCCCGACTCTGCCCACACGGCGGCACCATCTGGACCCAACGCGATCGGTGCGCACAGGACTTGCGCCAGCAGCCCAACCACTCAGTACCTCCCCACACCTGTCATGGATCCCAGAACGGCCAATAGCCGCCGTGTTGTGTGAAACGCGTAGGAGGGCTCACACCTCTCCTGCATCTCAGAACGGCCAATAGCCGCCGTGTGGTGTGAAATGCATAGGAGGGCCCACACCTCCTTGTTTGTCATGTGCGATAGACAATAAATATGTTTCTATTTTTATACCCCTGTCTCCCTGCGCAGTGCGCTGCTTTGTGCATTTATTTGCATATGTTTTGCTCTCGTTTGGAAATTGAATCAGCGGCTGGACACGCCAATCAAGAATCCAGTGGGCTCTAGGAGTGGGTAAGACTCTTGCAAGATTTATTTCACATTATGGATCGTCATCATTACTACATCCTTTTGGTGAGTTTTGGACATTATTACACAGTTATCTCTAATGAGGTGCAGCGAAGTGAGTACAATATCATTTTTTCTGTTGCCTTCAGGAGGTTTATGTTTCATTTTATTGGTCCATTCACTTAGTAGTATACCCACTATTCACTTAGTAGTATACCCACTATTCACTTAGTAGTATACCCACTATTCACTTAGTAGTATACCCACTCCACAGTTGAGCCACATCTGTGATTATCATTTATGAAAAGATTATATTCCAGGACTCTTGGAGCACCCACTACCTTTGTATATTACTATTACAGTACTAATAATTTTGTTTTCCATTAGGTATTCCTGAATATTATCCCGTATTAAACCTTCAAGTAGCTTCCCCACTATTGAAGTCAGGCTTACAGGTCTGTAATTCCCTTGTTGTGATCTAGCTCCCTTTTTAAATTTAAATCTCCATCATGCAATAGTTCAACTCATTTTGTTGTTACTCATTTGAATAATGTGTGCATCTATATATATATATAACCTGTCTGCCCATCTCACACTGAAAGGGTCCTATATTTTCCTTTCTCATTTGTTTTTTGTTATTAAGGTAGTTAAAAAACTTTTTAGGGTTGATATTACTTTCTATTGCAATCCTTTTTTCATTATCCATTTTTGCTCATTTGATTGCCCTTTTGCAATTTTTGTTACATTCCTTATAATTCTGATACGATGTCTCTGTCCCTTCTGACTTAAAGAATCTAAACACCTTCCTCTTCTTGTCCATTTCCTCCCCTACCTGTTTATTTAGCCACATTGGTTTTGACTTATTTCTTTTATACTTACAGTATTACCCAAGGGTATACACTGATGAGTTTGCTTTTCTAACAAAGCTTTATATGGGACTGCTGATCATTCCTCTTTATTCCCCACTATGAAAAGGTGCATCGCTGTCATGAGACAAGAATCACGGTGCTTAATGAGGCTACATGCAAAGGATTCTGGGTATTGCAATTACAATCAAGTATACATGTATCTATGTACACACGTCCCATACACACACACACACACACAGTACGTCTGCAAAAGTAATAAAGATATTTATTTTATCCCGATGTTCCGGTCCTCCTTGGGACTATGTATATATATATATATCTATATATATATATATATATAGATATATATATATATATATCATATACATACATACACACACTACATACACCCCTCTCTCATACACAAGAGCACAGTAGAGGGATGAGACACAGAGTTGTGAAGTGCAGACACTCACCGCATTTAATTAGTTAAAGTTGTTCATTCAAACAACAAACGTTTTGCTCCTTTAGTTGGGACCGTTATAAAGATACTGAAAGGTCACATTATATACGTCCTCCCCCGCGCTCTGCACCCACCCCCGCGCTCTGCACCCACCCCCGCGCTCTGCACCCGCCCCGCGCTCTACATCCACCCCCCATGCACTGCATCCCCGCCCCCGCACTCTGCACCCCCGCCCCCGCGCTCTGCACCCACCCCCGTGCTCTGCATCCGCCCCCCGTGCTCTGCACCCGCCCCCGCGCTCTGCACCCGCCCCCGCGCTCTGCACCCGCCCCCGCGCTCTACATCCACCCCCCATGCACTGCATTCCCGCCCCCGCACTCTGCATCCGCCCCCCACGCTCTGCATCCCCGCCCCCGCGCTCTGCACCCACCCCCACGCTCTGCACCTACCCCCACGCTCTACATCCCCCCCTCGCTCTATATCCGCCCCGCGCTCTGCACCCACCCCCGCGCTCTACATCCACCCCCGCACTTTACATCCGCCCCCTCGCTCTGCACCCGCCCCCGCGCTCTGCATCCGCCCCGCACTCTACATCCCCCCTCGCTCTACATCCGCCCCCGCGCTCTGCATCCGCCCCCCATGCTCTGCATCCACCCCCCACACTCTGCATCCGCCCCCCACGCTCTGCATCCCCGCCCCCGCGCTCTGCACCCACCCCCACGCTCTACATCCCCCCCTCGCTCTACATCCGCCCCACGCTCTGCATCCGCCCCCCACACTCTGCATCCGCCCCCCTCACTCTGCATCCGCCCCCCACACTCTGCATCCGCCCCCTCACTCTGCTTCCGCCCCCGCACTCTGCATCTGCTTCCCGCGCTCTGCATCCGCCCCCCACACTCTGCATCCGCCCCCTCACTCTGCTTCCGCCCCCCACGCTCTGCATCCGCTTCCCGCGCTCTGCATCTGCCCCCCACGCGCTCTACATCCGCCCCCCACACTCTGCATCCGCCCCCCTCACTTTGCTTCCGCCCCCCTCACTTTGCTTCCGCCCCCCACGCTCTGCATCCCTGCCCCCGCGCGCTACATCCGCCCCCCACACTCTGCATCCGCCTCAGGTTTTTCTGGAGTAATTCAACATTATATTGAATGGACAGGACTAAGCTATTTAAATTGTTATTTTCCTTAATTTGGCTCATTAACAAAACATTCATTCTTTATTTCCTTTTTTTTTTTTAATGGTGTAGGACCGTGGATATCTCTGCTTCAAAATCTGTTGGCATTTGCCCACTTTTAAACAGACGTGGCTTTCTGCCAGATAATCTCTTACACTATATTATTCAGAGAGCTTCAGTCGTCTGTATCTTTGTATTGAGAAAACGAGTACACGGTGCAGTCCCATGGAGGAGAAGCGAATACTTCGCAGAAATAACCTTTTGCTTATGAGGAGGACACAGATACATTTGCTAACTTTGCTACAGTTTCACCACCAAATGATTTCTCATCAGATCTGTAGTGGGGACTTGTAATTAAAAAATACAATATTAGTCAGATTTATTACAAGTAAAGAAATGCATAGATGAGAAAATCACGGAATATTAACTAGGAAGAAAAATGAACACAAAATCCATTAAACAACTAAATCTAAGAATCAGAGCCTAAACTGTAGAGTCAAGAAATAGTGTAATATTTATGAGAAAAGACTTGACCATGAATCGTATAATTTATGACAACCCCTTGAACAGCATAAATCTGTATAAAGATTAGAACTTCTATATAATCAAATCCCTTGGTCTAAAAATGGTGCATATTTAAGCTCTTTTAAAATTAATCCCTTTGACCAAATGTGCCGTATTCTTGTACAAACAAAATGTATTTCGCCCAAGTGATGAAAATAATGTGTCTTTCGATCTTTTGCAAAGGGCCTGATTCATTAAATGTGTCGGACGAAGCATCTGCACTTACACAAGTGAAGGACGAGACAAATCATTGGAGAACACAATCCTTATCCTGGGACTGTTCAGCAAAACTGAGAGAGACTATGACCAAGCGATAGCACCTGATGCAGAGAGCGATTGTTCCAATCATAATGGGATTAGGACAGACCTCGTAGTTACTGGTGATATGTGTCAAATTACCAAATAGCTTGCAACCATATGTCTTCTATCTGACACAAATTGTTAGTCAGAGAAGTTTATGTCAACTCCGATTTGGCAAAGATTGTTGACGCTAAGAAAATGGGAGCAAGTGATGACCTGAATGACGCGTGTGGTAGTTTCCATTACAATATGATTACTACTTAACTCCTACCGCGCGCTTTCTGCGACTACGTGCACACACCCAGCTCCCCCACACATGCAGCTCAGGGGAAAGACAGATTGATGAAATGCCTCTGAAAAAGTCAATTGAATGGCAAACCTTTCATGGCACAGCCGGAGAGGCGATGTGACCCAATACAATGAAAACGTTCAGTCAGGAATAAGCCATTCTTCAATATGGAAAATATTCTACAATCAAATGGGATCAGCGTTTCCCCCACATGTAGATTGGGGAGGGGGGGGGGGGGGACTTGTCTGCATTTCTTTGATTCATAACCTCCTTTCTGAGCCTAATTAGAAGAACTATTGCTGCTATGAACAGCAACACAGGTGTTTGTACTGGATTGCCAAAGACAGGAAAAAACATGTAGGACCATATTTACTAAGCAGTGCTATTCTATAGGACGATTTACCCCTTACAGCCCACTGAAATGACTACTGTAAGGGGTCTTTCGGCACAGAAGGTATCTTATGGCTTAACATTGTTTAGTATATATGGACCTTACAAATATCAGATGAGATGTGCTGCAACACCATAGTGAAGGCTTCTAAATGCTGGTCATATTACTGCAGTGTCTTATATGTATTTAGTGATGAACAAGCTGAAATGTGCAATGTTTTGGGCCCCATATCATCCCAATCTGCCCCTGGCCCCACCATTAGAGAGAGTAGCCACTCTAGTGTAACTTTTAAAAGGATTTACAATGACTTCCAGGCATCAGACTTTGGTAAAAACACCCATCAATCCCCCAGATGTAACCCCTTAAACATGTCACTGCTATTAATAAGCATTGGTCCTAGGCAGGATTGCCCTTTCACTTTCATTTCTTCACGTCAATGTACTCAAGTATTCAATGTATAAAACGTATCCAGATTTATTAGCCCAGAGGTAAAGCCACTTTCCCCTGGCAGACCTCATGAGAAAGAGAAAGGAATATACAGCAGTTACAGATGTAGACTTTGATATTAACCATTATAATAAATTGTTCACTAGAACAACCTGAGCAGAGATAAAGATAACGCAAACGCGCTGCTACATTAGTGTAAAGGGATGCAACATTATGCACAATCTTAGGGCCTTCTGACCATCCTTCCACCTGTGTGCGGCACTTGCTAAAGAGCCCCTAAATATGTGCAACCATCTTACTGTATACGCTATACTGTACCAGAAACACGTATGTAAATCATCTACAGTACCTGTAACTACTGTATACTATTCCTGCGCAACTTTCTATGGAACCATTTCCCTACTGAAAGACACCAGCAACCAAGACATCGCTTGGGGTAGTAATACGTGGACCTGATTTCCCCGACTCCCCCGAGTGACACAAATGGAAGCGAATTGGAAGGGGCTTAACTTTAGTTCCAGTCGTGGTAACCACCATTGGATCGGTGAATGCGATCTCCCTCTCGATAGCGAGCAATAAGGACATGACCATTCCCTGAACATCCTAAGGGTCTATTGTGCTGCCATGGAACGTCATTAAGGCATCCTAAGGGTTAATGATAAGACAACTGAATCAGATGAGGTTTAGTGGTTCCTGTATGTTGTAATTAAAAAAGTATTTTCTTTTAATGAAATCTTGTATAAGGCCCTTATAAAAATATATAGAAATGTAATTTTCCGTATGCTACTGTAGGAATTTCAAACAAGCTGCACTTCTCCCTTCTGCTGAGAAAAAGCAATACTCCCCCAGCTAATCAGCACAAAGCCTCTGGATAATTTGGAAACCACACATTTGCATTGTAATCTGCACATGAGAATTGCTTTCTACCAAGTGTTGTATAACTTTCCTGCTGTGTGATCCACAGTATCATCTCTACGCTGAGGTTTTGGTCTGTTATTATAGTCTTTTTATTTCAGTTTTTCCGATGACCAGAAGTGTAACAGAATACAGATGACATAATTACATATTACATTAATAGACTGTTTTATAATGGAATTATAAAAAGTAAATGCAAAGACAATATAGAAGAACATTAAAGTATTCATAATAGACATTGAAATAAATATCCAACTGAAATTAAATATAATAATCACCAGCCTATCCGTGTCTCGAGCCCTCTCCGTTCCTTAGTAATATACCAGATCTGGTCTGTTCCCTCTATGTTGTTAAATGAAGATTAATGTCTTTTATTTTGGAATCAGTCTCACATCATGAAACCCCTGCACTGCTGCGCCGGCGACTCGTCAACAGAAGTAACATGTATGTAATGCTGAAACCCCTGCACTGCTGCGCCCGGAGACTCGCCTAACGGGAGTAACATGTATGTAATGCTGAAACCCCTGCACTGCTGCGCCGGGCGACTCGCCTAACGGGAGTAACATGTATGTAATGCTGAAACCCCTGCACTGCTGCGCCGGCGACTCGTCAACAGAAGTAACATGTATGTAATGCTGAAACCCCTGCACTGCTGCACGGGCGACTCGCCTAACGGGAGTAACATGTATGTAATGCTGAAACCCCTGCACTGCTGCGCCGGCGACTCGTCAACAGAAGTAACATGTATGTAATGCTGAAACCCCTGCACTGCTGCGCGGGCGACTCGCCTAACGGGAGTAACATGTATGTAATGCTGAAACCCCTGCACTGCTGCGCCGGCGACTCGTCAACAGAAGTAACATGTATGTAATGCTGAAACCCCTGCACTGCTGCGCGGGCGACTCGCCTAACGGGAGTAACATGTATGTAATGCTGAAACCCCTGCACTGCTGCGCCGGCGACTCGCCTAACGGGAGTAACATGTATGTAATGCTGAAACCCCTGCACTGCTGCGCCGGCGACTCGCCTAACGGGAGTAACATGTATGTAATGCTGAAACCCCTGCACTGCTGCGCCGCCGACTCGCCTAACGGGAGTAACATGTATGTAATGCTGAAACCCCTGCACTGCTGCGCGGGCGACTCGCCTAACGGGAGTAACATGTATGTAATGCATTTCATACATTTTCTTAGGCAGCATTATAGCTTCTCCTATTAAGTTTATAACACAGCTCATTATGCTTCTGAGAGAGTGGCATAGGGGGGTCTCAAGTAAACAGCACTAGGATTTAAGCAGCCATTTTGTTCACAGCGCCATTTTGACGTGTTCTTGTCCCTGTCTGTGTCATCCATTTTGATGTTTGACTGTATGAAAGCACAGCTTGGGCGTGTACTGATACCAGCCCTGGCCAGCTGCAAAGGGAGGGAGGGTACAGCCGTGAGAAGGGGGATCAGAGTTAGGATCGACTTCTCACATTGAAGTGTCTGGTGGAACCAGAGATAGAAATCACTGCTCACATTCACCCCCCTTACAGAATACACAGACACCCACAGCGTATATAGGGGACAGGCTACTGAGCTTGCATAATCACCCCCCTTACAGAATACACAGACACCCACAGCGTATATAGGGGACAGGCTACTGAGCTTGCATAATCACCCCCCTTACAGAATACACAGACACCCACAGCGTATATAGGGGACAGGCTACTGAGCTTGCATAATCACCCCCCTTACAGAATACACAAACACCCAGAGCGTATATAGGGGACAGGCTACTGAGCTTGCATAATCACCCCCCTTACAGAATACACAGACACCCACAGCGTATATAGGGGACAGGCTACTGAGCTTGCATAATCACCCCCCTTACAGAATACACAGACACCCAGAGCGTATATAGGGGGCAGGCTACTGAGCTTGCATAATCACCCCCCTTACAGAATACACAGACACCCACAGCGTATATAGGGGACAGGTTACTGAGCTTGCATAATCACCCCCCTTACAGAATACACAAACACCCAGAGCGTATATAGGGGACAGGCTACTGAGCTTGCATAATCACCTCCCTTACAGAATACACAGACACCCAGAGCGTATATAGGGGGCAGGCTACTGAGCTTGCATAATCACCCCCCTTACAGAATACACAGACACCCAGAGCGTATATAGGGGGCAGGCTACTGAGCTTGCATAATCACCCCCCTTACAGAATACACAAACACCCAGAGCGTATATAGGGGACAGGCTACTGAGCTTGCATAATCACCCCCCTTACAGAATACACAGACACCCAGAGCGTATATAGGGGACAGGCTACTGAGCTTACATAATCACCCCCCTTACAGAATACACAAACACCCAGAGCGTATATAGGGGACAGGCTAGGTCAATGGGCAAGGTCACGTGAGTTGTACTTTTAAACAGTACATAGAGGTATTTTATTGGTGTGTTTATACAAGTGTCAGTACCAGTCCACATTGGCAGTGAGGGGGTGGGGCTCATATATCTCCATCACCCACACTCACCAGGACATTTATTCAGGTCACAGACTACACACGCACCCATATATACCTCACTCAATTATATACCTTATACCCAGCCTATTCCCTTCAATCAAGAAAATCATTGTTAATTACAGAGCATGTCACTTGAGCACTATATTTGAACATTGTTCTTCTACTTGGCACCTTAACATATCCATAGTAGCTCGTGACCACTGAAGATATAATCCACTACTTGGGACACGAGGAAAGTAGTACAGTCCTTTTGAAAGCTGTTTATCAATATATATTACAAATACATGGTGAGAGACAGACAGGATGGAGTGCTTATCAGAGGACTCAGATACCAGCCAAAATAAATCCACATCCTATGCACACAAATGCACTGATAACACCAAACGAAGCAAACAAGCAGCTCAGGTGTTTGAGGGGTCCACGCTGTTAATTGATGATGATGATATAGATCTTCCTATGTTCTTTAACAAATTTGAAAAAGCCCTAGCTACCGACATACGGTTGTGGTGGGACATCACCACACTAGAGAACTATAGAATGATGAAGCGAATACCAAGAGGCTTAAGAATAACAAAAACGCCATCATTTGGATTCCCATCGAAAGAATTTGAATCCAAATGGATCAAACTATTAGATGAATGTTCCTTTAGATTGATCGATATAATAATAGAACATAAGATAGAAGAGAAAAAACTCACATCAAATACAGTGAAAGACCTACAATTGAATTTGAAAAACTTAATTGATATGGATGAATTTGATGACTGTGATGACAAACTAAGTAAACATATTAAAACTATGGAACAAGAACTTATGACACAGAAACAAAAGAAGTATGAGAGAGACAAGATGGATTATGTTTTTAATCAGGTGTATATGTGGCAAAAACCAATATCACATAGAAATGCCAACAAAAATAAGAATCAGAAGAGAAATCAACACAGAGAGAGAGAGAATCAAACAAAATCTACACCAAACAAATCCATTCTAAAGAATAGATCAGAACTTTCTAGTATATCAGACACATCAGACATTGAAACACGTACACCATCAGTCTCCTTTTCAAGAGGCCCAGACGCAGAGAGACACTCCCGTGACCAGGGGGAACAAGATAACAGATCATCAACATCATACACACGGAGATATGAGTCTTCTTCATCATATGAATCCAAAGCCCCAAAAAACGGTTCAGAAAAACAAGGCGCTCGGCCAAAAGAAAAAAGAGACAAAAAGAGAAAGATGGACAATTAAATGTTGACAATAACAACGTCATTAATATTTCTGGTATACCTTTAAACAATGAAGAAATGCAATTACTTAACAAAGGCTTGAACTTTGCCCTAAATGACAACTTCGACCTTTTTTCTACGGTTATTGATGTGCAGAGATTTATTAGAAAATTGTCTTTAAAGAAATGGTTTAACAATAAAAATGCTAATCTTGACACCTTGTCTCCACCAGAGGCTCCAACATCCAATAGAGAGCCCCTGATGGACACAATGTTGCAAGATCAATTGTCTTTCAAAGAATACACCAGTATACAAGACCTAACAGATCTGCTTGCAGAACATGAGGAGGAACAAGAAGAAGACATTACCACATTCTTAACACATAGCAAACATTCAGGGTTAAGAAACAAATCACTTTTCTGCCCAACATATAACAAAGGACCATTTTTGGAAACTTTTCAAAAACTAGTAGATTGTGACTTACAAGTATTAGCCAAGGGATATACCTTCTCAAACATAAGACCTGACAACCTCACTAAAAATGAACGAAACACACTACAAAAACTAAAAACCAATAATGAGATTATTATAAAAAACGCTGATAAAGGCGGAGCTATTGTAGTGATGTCCAAAGATCAATACTTGAAAGAGGCCATGAGGCAACTCAATGATAGGGTCTGTTACCTTAAGTTGGAGAAGGATCCCACCACTATGTATCTGTCTGAATTGAATACCCTTATTGATCTAGGCAAAGAATTGCGGGTATTAACGACTCAGGAATGTCAGTATTTGTGCAATCGCTCTCCAACCATACCGATATTTCACCATCTCCCAAAGATCCACAAATCTCTGGATAATCCACCAGGGAGACCAATTATCTCCAGCATTGGATCTTTGGGAGATGGTATATCGAGATATGTTGATGTTTTTTTACAACCTCTAGTGAGAGCACTCCCCTCCTATCTCAGAGATTCCACTCACCTGATCACAATGTTAAATGAAATCACGTGGTGTCACAATTATTTTTGGGTCACACTAGACGTGACATCTTTATACACAATTATTAGACACGAATTAGGTATCCAAGCAGTCACTCACTTTCTTAACACTTCCAATTTACACACGCCCCAAATCACATTTCTATTAGATTGTATTATCTTCCTTCTACAACACAATTATTTTTTGTTCAATCACCACTTTTTTCTTCAAAAACAAGGCACGGCTATGGGGACCTCCTTTGCACCTTCCTACGCGAACTTATACATGGGATTTTGGGAAAACATTCACATTTTTGGTGTCACCAACCCGTTTCGTAACAATATTATTTTCTATCGTCGGTACGACCTTATTTTGATATGGAGGGGAGACTACTCTACACTACAGGAATTTATTCTTTATCTGAATAACAATACATATAATTTAAAATTTACATCATCAATTCACATCAATCATATCAATTATTTAGACATCAATTTATATGTTGATACTGATTGCACGGTACAGACAAACCTGTTTCGCAAAACCAATGCCCGCAATTCTCTCCTCAGGGCCAATAGCAGTCATCCGAAACCACTTTTACGCGGTATACCAATCGGACAATATCTCAGACTAAGAAGGATTTGCTCTACTGAGGAAACCTTCTTGGAAGAATCTGAGATATTGAGTGAGAGATTTAGAAACCGAGGCTACCCTGAGGAACATATTCAATCTGCGTTCAACAGAGCGCTTAACACAGAGCGAGAACATCTACTAAAGAAATTTCCAGACAAACACAAACACAATAGACCACAGGAACGAGATTCAGGAACACCACTCTTTATCACAACATACAGTAATCAGGCAAAATGTATTAAGCAAATTGTAGACAAACATTGGAAGGTTCTACAATTAGACAAAGACCTTAATAAATATGTGTCTAGTACACCAAGATTTGTCTACAAAAAGGCGAAAACTATAGGTTATCACCTATCACCGAGTTTATTTGCCCTAGAATCCAGAGACACAAAATTACCCAAAGGTTTCCATAAATGTGGGAATTGTGTATACTGTAAGTATGTCACCCCTTTGTCAGAAATTACCAATAAACATACAGGACAGAAATATAAAATTAATCATTTCATGACATGTAATACAAATTATGTGGTGTATAAAATAAATTGTCAATGCGGTAAAGTGTACATCGGAAGGACAATTCGTCCGTTAAAGATTAGAATTTCTGAGCACATACGCTCTATTAAAAAGAATCATATAGAATTACCGGTAGCAAAACATTTTCATGAATGCCCACAAGGCTCGTTAGAAACTTTCAAATTCCATGCATTGGAACATATCCCCAAACACATTAGGGGAGGCAATAGAGAATTGACTCTGAATCAGAGAGAAATGTTTTGGATTTATACCCTCGGGTCTCTTGCACCCGGGGGTATAAATACCGATTGGGAATTGAAACATTTTTTGCAATAAAATTATTGGTATTATTAATATCAGGTCATGTATATATTATATTATACATATTTTTATAATTCTGTGTACCACAAGTTATATGGTTATCTCTTTGTATCTCTCTGAACTTGACCAATAGAATGTATTATATATTGTTCCCTCTCTAATCCAGTTCTGTGTCATACCAAGTATCATAATTACTGTATTTTATTTTCATTAATATCTATTGATGTCCTCTGATAGGATTGTATATGTTGACTATTGTTTTTAATATATCTTGCTTGAAATGAGTTATCAACTATTCAGCAAAGATATCTGTGCTGTGCTTTCCCTCATCTGTATAAAGTCTTCACCCCAGGGTTAATCCACGGGTTGCCATGACTACATATTTATTATGTAAACAAATCATTGTCATGGGCATCATAGCGATATGTCATTTCCGGTTTAAAAGTATGTGCCATAGCGACACGTCATTTCCGGTTTAGTATACACCTAAATACGGATAGATTTGGCTTTGCTTTACCTCCACACTCCCAGATAACCCCTCCCCATGAGGTTAGAAGACGCGCTATCCAATACCATACCCAGCCGGCAAATAACAGTGACTCGCATATCGCGATACGTCACTTCCGGTATACCAAGTGAGTCGCGTCACTTCCGGTTTTCAAATTTTACACGGAGGTCTCAAATTATGATAATTGGGATCTCTATAAGAGGGCAACCACAGCACACCACACTGTACTCTCCGACGAAGCGCCAGCAAGGCGTGAAACGCGTTAGAGACAGAGGTTTTTTTTCCTGCACCCATACCTGTCTGCACCATGACTTCTCAATAAAGAACTTTTATTTTCATTATACTGCTGCTGTCCCGTGGATCCAGTCTATCGCTGTGCGCTGCACCTCTACATCTGTGGCTACTGAGCTTACATAATCACCCCCCTTACAGAATACACAAACACCCAGAGCGTATATAGGGGACAGGCTACTGAGCTTGCATAATCACCCCCCTTACAGAATACACAGACACCCACAGCGTATATAGGGGGCAGGCTACTGAGCTTGCATAATCACCCCCCTTACAGAATACACAAACACCCAGAGCGTATATAGGGGACAGGCTACTGAGCTTGCATAATCACCCCCCTTACAGAATACACAGACACCCAGAGTGTATATAGGGGACAGGCTACTGAGCTTACATAATCACCCCCCTTACAGAATACACAAACACCCAGAGCGTATATAGGGGACAGGCTACTGAGCTTGCATAATCACCCCCCTTACAGAATACACAGACACCCAGAGCGTATATAGGGGGCAGGCTACTGAGCTTGCATAATCACCCCCCTTACAGAATACACAGACACCCAGAGCGTATATAGGGGACAGGCTACTGAGCTTGCATAATCACCCCCCTTACAGAATACACAGACACCCAGAGCGTATATAGGGGACAGGCTACTGAGCTTGCATAATCACCCCCCTTACAGAATACACAAACACCCAGAGCGTATATAGGGGACAGGCTACTGAGCTTACATAATCACCCCCCTTACAGAATACACAAACACCCAGAGCGTATATAGGGGACAGGCTACTGAGCTTACATAATCACCCCCCTTACAGAATACACAAACACCCAGAGCGTATATAGGGGACAGGTTACTGAGCTTGCATAATCACCCCCCTTACAGAATACACAAACACCCAGAGCGTATATAGGGGACAGGCTACTGAGCTTGCACATTCATCCCCCTTACAGAATACACAAACACCCAGAGCGTATATAGGGGACAGGTTACTGAGCTTGCATAATCACCCCCCTTACAGAATACACAAACACCCAGAGCGTATATAGGGGACAGGCTACTGAGCTTGCACATTCATCCCCCTTACAGAATACACAAACACCCAGAGCGTATATAGGGGACAGGTTACTGAGCTTGCATAATCACCCCCCTTACAGAATACACAAACACCCAGAGCGTATATAGGGGACAGGCTACTGAGCTTGCATAATCACCCCCCTTACAGAATACACAAACACCCAGAGCGTATATAGGGGGCAGGCTACTGAGCTTGCATAATCACCCCCCTTACAGAATACACAAACACCCAGAGCGTATATAGGGGACAGGCTATTGAGCTTGCATAATCACCCCCCTTACAGAATACACAAACACCCAGAGCGTATATAGGGGACAGGCTACTGAGCTTGCATAATCACCCCCCTTACAGAATACACAAACACCCAGAGCGTATATAGGGGACAGGCTACTGAGCTTGCATAATCACCCCCCTTACAGAATACACAAACACCCAGAGCGTATATAGGGGACAGGCTACTGAGCTTGCATAATCACCCCCCTTACAGAATACACAAACACCCAGAGCGTATATAGGGGACAGGCTACTGAGCTTGCATAATCACCCCCCTTACAGAATACACAGACACCCAGAGCGTATATAGGGGACAGGCTACTGAGCTTGCATAATCACCCCCCTTACAGAATACACAAACACCCAGAGCGTATATAGGGGACAGGCTACTGAGCTTGCATAATCACCCCCCTTACAGAATACACAGACACCCAGAGCGTATATAGGGGACAGGCTACTGAGCTTGCATAATCACCCCCCTTACAGAATACACAAACACCCAGAGCGTATATAGGGGGCAGGCTACTGAGCTTGCATAATCACCCCCCTTACAGAATACACAGACACCCACAGCGTATATAGGGGACAGGCTACTGAGCTTGCATAATCACCCCCCTTACAGAATACACAAACACCCAGAGCGTATATAGGGGACAGGCTACTGAGCTTGCATAATCACCCCCCTTACTGAATACACAGACACCCAGAGCGTATATAGGGGGCAGGCTACTGAGCTTGCATAATCACCCCCCTTACAGAATACACAAACACCCAGAGCGTATATAGGGGACAGGCTACTGAGCTTGCATAATCACCCCCCTTACAGAATACACAAACACCCAGAGCGTATATAGGGGACAGGCTACTGAGCTTACATAATCACCCCCCTTACAGAATACACAAACACCCAGAGCGTATATAGGGGGCAGGCTACTGAGCTTGCATAATCACCCCCCTTACAGAATACACAAACACCCACAGCGTATATAGGGGACAGGCTACTGAGCTTGCATAATCACCCCCCTTACAGAATACACAAACACCCAGAGCGTATATAGGGGACAGGCTACTGAGCGTACATAATCACCCCCCTTACAGAATACACAAACACCCAGAGCGTATATAGGGGACAGGCTACTGAGCGTACATAATCACCCCCCTTACAGAATACACAAACACCCAGAGCGTATATAGGGGACAGGCTACTGAGCTTGCATAATGATTTTAAGCTGATTTTCTCATATTCATTTGTTTTTTCTTATACATTTCAGTTATTTTCTATGACGTACAAGTCACCCCATAGAGGGGGCGAGAACTTTAGTATTAGGGTATAAATATATTGTATGCCGTATATTTGGCAGACAGCATTTGCCTAAGCTGTCTCCATCCAAGTGTGCACCTGAATGCTTAATAAACTCACTTGTTATTCTGTTACATTGAACCCTAATTTGTATTGTTTTCGTCACACTTTCACACTTCTAATGCTGTTTTACTAGGACCTGTTCTTTACCAGAGAATATGTTCAGGGTTGTTTCTTGTGTCCGAACATCCAGAGTATTTATACATTTTTACCGTTTTAAGAAAACACTTTTTTTTTTCATTCTTCTTTTACGCTATGCGTGATATTTATTTTCTCCATGGTCACAAAGTGACACAGATTGTTGGTTAGTTGGTATATGGAGGCTGCGCTTGAATCTAACCATTTATTAATGATACATTTCTTGGCAATCAAGAGCATGAGATTATCTACTATTTTTGCTCTCTATATATGATCCATAATATTCTCTTGTTTGGTTCCCAATATTAGTGCTTTAAAATCAACTTCAACATTTACTAAATCTTTTATTTATTTTCTTGTTTTAATCCAGAACCTTTTGACTTTCCCGGAATGGCAACACGTATATACAAGGTTCGGTTCACCAACACGTATATACAAGGTTCGGTTCACCAACACGTATATACAAGGTTCGGTTCACCAACACGTATATACAAGGTTCGGTTCACCAACACGTATATACAAGGTTCGGTTCACCAACACGTATATACAAGGTTCGGTTCACCAACACGTATATACAAGGTTCGGTTCACCAACACGTATATACAAGGTTCGGTTCACCAACACGTATATACAAGGTTCGGTTCACCAACACGTTAATACAAAGTTCGGTTCACCAACACGTATATACAAGGTTCGGTTCACCAACACGTATATACAAGGTTCGGTTCACCAACACGTATATACAAGGTTCGGTTCACCAACACGTATATACAAGGTTCGATTCACCAACACGTATATACAAGGTTCGGTTCACCAACACGTATATACAAGGTTCGGTTCACCAACACGTATATACAAGGTTCGGTTCACCAACACGTATATACAAGGTTCGGTTCACCAACACGTATATACAAAGTTCGGTTCACCAACACGTATATACAAGGTTCGGTTCACCAACACGTATATACAAGTTTCGGTTCACCAACACGTATATACAAGATTCGGTTCACCAACACGTATATACAAGGTTCGGTTCACCAACACGTATATACAAGGTTCGGTTCACCAACACGTATATACAAGGTTCGGTTCACCAACACGTATATACAAGGTTCGGTTCACCAACACGTATATACAAGGTTCGGTTCACCAACACGTATATACAAGGTTCGGTTCACCAACACGTATATACAAGGTTCGGTTCACCAACACGTATATACAAGTTTCGGTTCACCAACACGTATATACAAGGTTCGGTTCACCAACACGTATATACAAGGTTCGGTTCACCAACACGTATATACAAGGTTCGGTTCACCAACACGTATATACAAGGTTCGGTTCACCAACACGTATATACAAGGTTCGGTTCACCAACACGTATATACAAGGTTCGGTTCACCAACACGTATATACAAGGTTCGGTTCACCAACACGTATATACAAGGTTCGGTTCCCCAACAGTCTTACATTTAATCTATTAGTTCCCTGACCATTGGGACCTGCACCTCGGGGTCGTTTACAAAAAGCATCAGGTCGTCTTCAAATAGGGTTAGGTATAGCTCCGGTCTCTACACACGGCGGCGGGCTACAAACATGGGCACATAGCTCCGGTCTCTACACACGGCGGCGGGCTACAAACATGGGCACATAGCTCCGGTCTCTACACACGGCGGCGGGCTACAAACATGTGCACATAGCTCTGGTCTCTACACATGGCGACGGGCTACAAACATGGGCACATAGCTCCGGTCTCTACACACGGCGGCGGGCTACAAACATGGGCACATAGCTCCGGTCTCTACACACGGCGGCGGGCTACAAACATGGGCACATAGCTCCGGTCTCTACACACGGCGGCGGGCTACAAACATGGGCACATAGCTCCGGTCTCTACACACGGCGGCGGGCTACAAACATGGGCACATAGTTCCGGTCTCTACACATGGTCGTCGGGCTACAAACATGGGCACATAGCTCCGGTCTCTACACACGGCGGCAGGCTACAAACATGGGCACATAGCTCTGGTCTCTACACACGGCGGCGGGCTACAAACATGGGCACATAGCTCTGGTCTCTACACACGGCGGCAGGCTACAAACATGGGCACATAGCTCTGGTCTCTACACATGGTCGTCGGGCTACAAACATGGGCACATAGCTCCGGTCTCTATACACGGCGGCGGGCTACAAACATGGGCACATAGCTTCGGTCTATACACACGGCGGCGGGCTACAAACATGGGTACATAGCTCCAGTCTCTACACACGGCGGCGGGCTACAAACATGGGCACATAGCTCCGGTCTCTACACATGGCGGCGGGCTACAAACATGGGCACATAGCTCCGGTCTCTACACACGGCGGCGGGCTACAAACATGGGCACATAGCTCCGGTCTCTACACACGGCGGCGGGCTACAAACATGGGCACATAGCTCCGGTCTCTACACACGGCGGCGGGCTACAAACATGGGCACATAGCTCCGGTCTCTACACACGGCGGCGGGCTACAAACATGGGCACATAGTTCCGGTCTCTACACATGGTCGTCGGGCTACAAACATGGGCACATAGCTCCGGTCTCTACACACGGCGGCAGGCTACAAACATGGGCACATAGCTCTGGTCTCTACACACGGCGGCGGGCTACAAACATGGGCACATAGCTCTGGTCTCTACACACGGCGGCAGGCTACAAACATGGGCACATAGCTCTGGTCTCTACACATGGTCGTCGGGCTACAAACATGGGCACATAGCTCCGGTCTCTATACACGGCGGCGGGCTACAAACATGGGCACATAGCTTCGGTCTATACACACGGCGGCGGGCTACAAACATGGGTACATAGCTCCAGTCTCTACACACGGCGGCGGGCTACAAACATGGGCCCATAGCTCCGGTCTCTACACATGGCGGCGGGCTACAAACATGGGCACATAGCTCCGGTCTCTACACACGGCGGCGGGCTACAAACATGGGCACATAGCTCCGGTCTCTACACATGGGCACATAGCTCCGGTCTCTACACACGGCGGCGGGCTACAAACATGGGCACATAGCTCCGGTCTCTACACATGGGCACATAGCTCCGGTCTCTACACATGGCGGCGGGCTACAAACATGGGCACACAGCTCCGGTCTCTACACATGGTCGGCGGGCTACAAACATGGGCACATAGCTCCGGTCTCTACACATGGCGGAGGGCTACAAACATGGGCACATAGCTCCGGTCTCTACACAAGGCGGCGGGCTACAAACATGGGCACATAGCTCTGGTCTCTACACATGGCGGCGGGCTACAAACATGGGCACATAGCTCCGGTCTCTACACATGGCGGCGGGCTACAAACATGGGCACATAGCTCCGGTCTCTACACATGGCGGCGGGCTACAAACATGGGAACATAGCTCCGGTCTCTATACATGGCGGCGGGCTACAAACATGGGCACATAGCTCCGGTCTCTACACATGGCGGCGGGCTACAAACATGGGCACATAGCTCCGGTCTCTACACATGGCGACGGGCTACAAACATGGGCACATAGCTCTGGTCTCTACACATGGTCGGCGGGCTACAAACATGGGCACATAGCTCCGGTCTCTACACATGGCGACGGGCTACAAACATGGGCACATAGCTCTGGTCTCTACACATGGTCGGCGGGCTACAAACATGGGCACATAGCTCTGGTCTCTACACACGGCGGCGGGCTACAAACATGGGCACATAGCTCTGGTCTCTACACACGGCGGCGGGCTACAAACATGGGCACATAGCTCTGGTCTCTACACATGGTCGGCGGGCTACAAACATGGGCACATAGCTCCGGTCTCTACACACAGCGGCGGGCTACAAACATGGGCACATAGCTCCGGTCTCTACACACAGCGGCGGGCTACAAACATGGGCACATAGCTCCGGTCTCTACACATGGCGGCGGGCTACAAACATGGGCACATAGCTCCGGTCTCTACACACAGCGGCGGGCTACAAACGAGGACACATGGGTCACCACTAGAAAGCTGCTTCTTGGGCACCAGAGCGAGCCCTGCCCCCGATGGGCATATTGTTTCCACAGTTGACCCGTGGAAAGCCGGTTAACTCTGGGTTCTGCTCCAGATGTCGGGAGACACCCGAAGTCCTCCAGGGGAAACCCCAGTTCAGGTAGGATTAAGAAGAAAAAACTAATAATACATTTTAGCCTGAATTGTACCTTTAAATATCAAAGACAAATATAATTTAGATTTAAGATTTCTGCCGGCAGCAACTGCAAACATGAAGCAGGCATGCAGCACAAATGGCTTATTATGTTTCAGACAACACTCTGAAGTAATTTGCTGCAGGCTAAAGGATATAGCTCGAGGACATACTGTATCTTGTTCATATTGTGTTTCACAAAATTGACTAATTTCCCCAGACTTTAATTTACTTCCTAATTAGGCTTGTGTTTGATGGGCTTGGCAATTTGTTAGACTCTACTTGCATCTGCCCAGTGATTTTGTAGAACGGTTGAATGATTTATCACTGTTGGTACTGAATATTAATGTTTCTAGGACTTTATTGGTAAGTTAAACTCATTGATGTACGATTGCCTTTCCAACAACGATATCAATTAAACTTCTAACAGGATGACTGACCGATAAAAAGTAAATGCATTATTGACTCATTCTTGTCACACAGCAAAATGTTTCTATTATAATTCCGCTAAATATATTAGTCATGATGAATAGAAATCGCTTTTTTGTAAATTGGGGAAACCTTTATTGGCCTGAAATAAAATTATACACAAACTGCATTCTTATATAGTGCTGACAGTGGATGTAGCTCTGTACATCACATGTAGTCCAAAGTGCTTACAGCCTAATTGTGGGTGCCTTTGGCGAAGGAATATATAACGCAAATGTTCATAGGTCACAAGGAGACCTTACACTGGGTTTCAGGATCACCCACATCAAAGGCATTCTTACCACTAAGCAATTGCCCACCCAACCCAGAAGTGATCAGTCCAAAGAGTAGTTACTTGATACGGAAATGCCCAAGGGTCTATGGCCACGGAGGTGACACAGCCCTTTGGCACTCAAAGTGTTTAATTAATCTAACTAATCAGATTAAGAGCCAGAATTTGCCTTTATTTGTTCATCTTGTTATGGACCTCTGAAAGGGGGCGTGTTTGCCAGTCGAGTGTTGAATTTACCCTCAACCCACCTTCCGTGATATGGAGCATCCTGAGGCTATCAGACCCCTCCCAAGTCTCAGCCCACCCTCCGTGATATGGAGCATCCCAAGGAAATCAGACACTCCCAAGTCTCAGCCCACCCTCCATGATATGGAGCATCCCAAGGATATCAGACCCCTCCCAAGTCTCAGCCCACCCTCCATGATATGGAGCATCCCAAGGAAATCAGACACTCCCAAGTCTCAGCCCACCCTCCGTGATATGGAGCATCCCAAGGAAATCAGACCCCTCCCAAGTCTCAGCCCACCCTCCGTGATATGGAGCATCCCAAGGAAATCAGACCCCTCCCAAGTCTCAGCCTACCCTCCGTGATATGGAGCATCCCAAGGAAATCAGACCCCTCCCAAGTCTCAGCCCACCCTCCGTGATATGGAGCATCCCAAGGAAATCAGACACTCCCAAGTCTCAGCCCACCCTCCGTGATATGGAGCATCCCAAGGAAATCAGACCCCTCCCAAGTCTCAGCCTACCCTCCATGATATGGAGCATCCCAAGGAAATCAGACCCCTCCCAAGTCTCAGCCCACCCTCCGTGATATGGAGCATCCCAAGGAAATCAGACCCCTCCCAAGTCTCAGCCCACCCTCCGTGATATGGAGCATCCCAAGGAAATCAGACACTCCCAAGTCTCAGCCCACCCTCCGTGATATGGAGCATCCCAAGGAAATCAGACACTCCCAAGTCTCAGCCTACCCTCCATGATATGGAGCCTCCCAAGGATATCAGACACCTAACAAGTCTCAGCCCACCCTCCATGATATGGAGCATCCCAAGGAAATAAGACCCCTCCCAAGTCTCAGCCCACCCTCCATGATATGAAGCATCCCAAGGAAATCAGACACTCCCAAGTCCCAGCCCACCCTCCGTGATATGGAGCATCCCAAGGATATCAGATCCCTCCCAAGTCTCAGCCCACCCTCCGTGATATGGAGCATCCAAAGGAAATCAGACCCTTCTCAAGTCTCAGCCCACCCTCCGTGATATGGAGCATCCCAAGGATATCAGACCCCTCCCAAGTCTCAGCCCACCCTCCGTGATATGGAGCATCCCAAGGAAATCAGACACTCCCAAGTTTCAGCCCACCCTCCGTGATATGGAGCATCCCAAGGAAATCAGACCCCTCCCAAGTCTCAGCCCACCCTCCGTGATATGGAGCATCCCAAGGAAATCAGACACTCCCAAGTCTCAGCCCACCCTCCGTGATATGGAGCATCCCAAGGAAATCAGACACTCCCAAGTCTCAGCCCACCCTCCATGATATGGAGCATCCCAAGGAAATCAGACCCCTCCCAAGTTTCACCTCACTTTGTTTACAAACGAACTTTAACAAATAATAAAAACATACTTATAGGTATCAGATTTTGGTTAAAAAAGGCAATAATTCACCCAGATGACACTAGCATGAATGCTCTTTGGTCCTTGGTGGACTGCCTCTGTAAACTCTATTTGACCGCTATGGGGACTATGTATTATTGTATTGTATTTATTATCTCATTGTACTTGAGATGACCTTGATCCCTATTCAATATGCTGTGAAGCCTTCTTCCTCTTGTTAGGGAAGATTTTAGACCCACTCTTTTTAAATTGGCCTTACATCTCTCCGAGCAAGAAGACATCATTACAGCACATTGAATACGGACTTACATTCAAGGTCATTGACAATCTCACCTCTAAAGTGGCTTCAGCTTCTTCATAAGCTACTTGCATCTCTTCTTTCTCCATCTCCAGCTTCTTCTTTGATTTCTGATGTTCGTGGACATTTTTCCCGACATCTCTAAGTTGTTCTAACAGATCGGCAATCTCTTCTAAAATGACAATGAAAATCACATGAAGAATATGCAAACATAGGTTTTCCGAGATAAATGTGTAAATAAAGTCATGCTTGAGCTCCGTAATCAATCTAATTATATTGGGTTTACTCTGAGATCACTGTCTGGTTTACTATCATCCCCTACTAGTGGCAATGACATGGTTAAAAGGTTAAATTGAGACGACTGACGCATAAAAAAACGCATTGTTTTTAAACATTTAGGCCATTTAACCATTCTAGCACTGGAAAAAACTATAACGGGTCAGAGAAAGCAGCACTCCCAATTCCATGTAGTGCCTGCCTGTCTGTCCATTACATCTGGGGAATTACTCGAGAAGCGAGGAGCAATGAACTCCAACGATCTTCTGCAAAACGGTGTCAATATTTAATTAAAACAAATTGACATTTTGGTCCCTCTTCAAAAACGTACCAAATAAGGATGGAAACGTGGATTTGTCCTAAATAAATATTGACACTGTTTTGCAGAAGTCCATTGAGTTCGGTTCATTGCTCCTCGCTGGAAGAAACTTTACAGCCAAAGTCCACGGGCTGGTGTCCGGGAGAGGTCTGATAGCAGAAGACAAGTATGGCCCCAAGGTCTTCATAGTTACGGAATATTGTAGAGTGTTTTTACGGACTTTACATAATATCTTTCTATTATATTCCTTGTATCAATGTACGCATATATAACCTTTTGTCTTCTTAATGCATTTAAAGTGTAAAAAGAATGAAATGCATTGTCACAATATACAAATCCTAATGTGAGTGGCAGATTGTATTAATTTGGGAAATAATGCAGTGGTGCATTGTGTTGTGTTGAGTTGTGGTGCGTTGTGTTGTGTTGTGGTGCGTTGTGTTGTGTGCACTTGTTCTCCAGGCAAACTCCCGGGTCTGTTACATCCAATTAATGACTAGTTTCATAAACATTTTGTCTTTGGTTGGAAGTAGACCAGGGATGGGCAACTGCCGTCCTTAAGGGCCACCAACAGGTAAGGTTTTCAGGATATCCCTGCTTCAGCACAGGTGGCTCAATCAGTGGTTCAGTCAGAATGACTGAGTCACTGATTGAACCACCTGTGCTGAAGCAGGGATATCCCTAACACCTTGCCTGTTGGTGGCAATTAAAGACTGGAGTTGGCCACCCCTGATGTAGACTGATTTGGCTGTAGTTCTTGAGGTCTTCTCCGTGGCTTGTCCTGTGGCTGAGGGTTAGGGTTGGGGTTAGGGTTTATGGCATTGCACCACTGTTCTGGAATTTGTAAGAGCTCAGCAAGGATTTTCCCTACGTCTTACACAGCGTCCTTAAATATTTCAGTAGTTACTTCCTCTTCTCCTACAACCTTTCCATTCTTCATAGACTTTATTGCCTTTGCTATTGTCTCTAGTAGATCACACTGTTTATCAGTGGGGGCTTCTTCTCGCTGTTCATGTGCTTGATTATGACTTCTGTTATCTATTCTCTTGAACAATCTCTGGTAGAAGTCACAAACATAGTTACATTTTTTTCTATCCTCAGTTAGACGCTTGCGGATCATCTTGAAAAAGCTCTGTATATACCTTGGATTGCTTTATTTCCTCAATAACGGCTTTGTCTAATCTACTATTTTCTTATCCTGTTTTGTGTTAGCGATTCCTGCAGATTGATCTGTGTGCTGTGCTATAATCTCCATAAGATTTTCAGAATTGTTTGTCACAGTATCCCCCATGCATCTCGAGCAAGTAGAAGATGGTTTTTTTAGCTCTAGTTGGAATTCTCCATGGTTATTTTATAGCTTCTTGATGTTAATTGTGTTAGTCGTTTGAATCAGAGGTAATTTGTAACGAGCTAATCACTGATCACATCTGTGTCAGAATGGTTAAGGTACGCTTGGTACAGTCTTTGTTCATATGTTTCTTGTTACCTAGGATTTCGCCAATTTCATTCTTAATTCCACGGGGTCCATTCCATATTTATTTTCTATTTGAATTATTTTCAAAAAATGAATTCCCTCCTGATATAAAAGTTTTCACATATTTCTGCAAATACAGGTAAACCCCGTTATAACGCGCCTCGTTATACCGCGATTCGGTTATAACGGGGTTTACCTGTACTACCAATTATTCTCCACGTTAATTTTTGTTGGCGGAACTATACTTACCCAGCGATGATTCGTCTTTTTACTGGACACCAATCTTTGCATTACAATCTCCCATCTCCCATGAGGAGGTGGCAGTTTCCTGTGTTGTTAAGTTGGTTGATTTCATGATAAAAGTCTTCCACCTCAAGTGGTGTGACTTAATGTTGGGGCATACACATACAAGCGTGTATGATTCTGGCTGCAGTTCCTGTCTGTGTGGCTTAATGTTGGGGCATACACATACAAGCGTGTATGATTCTGGCTGCAGTTCCTGTCTGTGTGACTTAATGTTGGGGCATACACATACAAGCGTGTATGATTCTGGCTGCAGTTCCTGTCGGTGTGACTTAATGTTGGGGCATACACATACAAGCGTGTATGATTCTGGCTGCAGTTCCTGTCTGTGTGACTTAATGTTGGGGCATACACATACAAGCGTGTATGATTCTGGCTGCAGTTCCTGTCTGTGTGACTTAATGTTGGGGCATACACATACAAGCGTGTATGATTCTGGCTGCAGTTCCTGTCTGTGTGACTTAATGTTGGGGCATACACATACAAGCGTGTATGATTCTGGCTGCAGTTCCTGTCTGTGTGACTTAATGTTGGGGCATACACATACAAGCGTGTATGATTCTGGCTGCAGTTCCTGTCTGTGTGACTTAATGTTGAGGCATACACATACAAGCGTGTATGATTCTGGCTGCAGTTCCTGTCTGTGTGACTTAATGTTGGGGCATACACATACAAGCGTGTATGATTCTGGCTGCAGTTCCTGTCTGTGTGGCTTAATGTTGGGGCATACTGCACCGACACACTTTATTCGAGCAAATACCCGGTATGTACCTGGCAGATACCTGGAATGCGCCACTCCTCACCTCTGACAAGCCCCGTTGCATTTGCCTTCCCAGCCTGGGTTCATGCCTGGCTGATGGGCGGCTGATCTGTTAAATGATAATGATTAGGATTTAATAGGCTGCAATGCTTCGTGTGTCTACCAGATGGCATAAATTCATGAATTGTAATGCAGTATATATATATATACTGTGCAGTATTGCAGCCAGCGGGAATAAAATGCTTCAATCCCTGCTTGGAAAATAACTCAATGCACTCGGGCAGAAAACAGTCACAAACCTCAATACACCCGGGTATACCCGAATTCGTGCGACTAGCCAAGCTCGAATAAAGTGTGTCGCCAGTGTACACATACAAGCGTGTATGATTCTGGCTGCAGTTCCTGTCTGTGTGACTTAATGTTGGGGCATACACATACAAGCGTGTATGATTCTGGCTGCAGTTCCTGTCTGTGTGGCTTAATGTTGGGGCATACACATACAAGCGTGTATGATTCTGGCTGCAGTTCCTGTCTGTGTGGCTTAATGTTGGGGCATACACATACAAGCGTGTATGATTCTGGCTGCAGTTCCTGATGAACTTTCATAGTCCACCATGTTGTTTCTTTCTGTTTCATGATAACAATGACGTGTACTCCACTGCTTCTTCCATTGCGTGTGTCTCTGTTACATAGTAGGTGTCCACTTTAGAGCTCAATGAAGGCATCTTTTCTTCTTAGTTCTCTAAGGCTTACAATATCATTTATTCTTTTCAAGCTGGTCTTTCAGTTCTTGAAGTGCTGCTTCACTGGACAGTCTGGATGCTGTAGGTTGCCAGATTGAGGTTTGAAAGACCACTGGTGTTTAACCTTCAGGGATTCTTGGCACTTCCTGCTTTCTTCCTGAACTCTGTCAAGCATAGGGACAATATGGCCCCCAGAGAATGAGGACCATAGCTTTTCAGTCTCATGTTTCGGGGTTGAGGTCTTCATTGCACTGCCCACCTCAATTGCATGTTGGCAAGAACCTTTCCCACTTTAGCCGGGTATATTGTTCAACCTTCCATAGCACGATTAAACCTGCCATCTTGTTAAACTTCCCGCCATTGTCAATCCCCTGCTGGATTAAACCCCCCAGTGATCTTCCAGCGACTGTATGGCTCGCTTTTCTATCTATCCCTCTTTCCACCGTTCTTTACCACTGACCAAGGTTGACGCGAGAGCTTTCTCTCTTCCCCTTCCCCCTCCTTACCCATATTATTTTCTGTACAATAAACAGTATGAAAGTAGTATCTTTAGATGGGTAAACAAAGTTTACAGGTAGTATCCCAATGGGAGCGTCTAAATTATTTATGTAAAAGCTGATATTGCATATGGAGCGAAAAACCCAAAGCACATTAAAAAACGGTTTTATGGAACTGACAATTATATTGTGAATTATATTGTGAAATAAGTATTTAAAGCAGACTTGATTGTTTGATTTCTCATTGCTATGTGACATCATTACTAGATGTAGAGATGAACAAACCGTTTTATTTAGCAGAAATGGCAAGCTTCACAAAAATGCTTCCCATCCAGTGTGCCAGGTCACCAGGCACTTTATATACAGCCATCAATTTGTGCCAAATTCTAGCAAAAAGTGACAATTCTGGAGAAACTGGCAAAGTTCTGCAATATATTTTTATCAATGTGAAAATTCAAAAATGTTTTAGTGAATTAAGAAAACATTTTAGAGAAAGCTGTGCAAATTGTTGCTAAATCAATTCGAAGACATTTGTATATTTCTATGAAGATTACACTGTTAATTATATCCTAGTATGACCTTGGCTTGTCACTATGTGCTATAATATATATAATATATTCTGCATTATACAGTGTCCATAAACTATTCACCCCATTATAATTTATTAAAGCTTATAATAGGGTAAATAATTTATGGACAACCTGTATATTACACCGGCATCTTACCGTTTATACATCTCCTAGGGCTGGCACATCTTACCGTTTATACATCTCCTAGGGCTGGCACATCTTACATCTTACCTTGTAGGGTTTTATTTTCTCTTTTGAGTGACATAAGTTGCTCGTTTGTCTCTTCAAAAGCAGTTTTGATCTTAAAAAGGTCAGTTGCGTACAAACGACATTCCTTCTGCGATATCTCTAATTCTCCATGAATTTCCTCGAATTTCTGGCGCCATTCGATAATCTGCTTATCAATCATACGTTGCTTTTTGTCTAAAACCGCTGAAGAAACATTTGCCTAGACCACAAAGAAAGACTTCATCAGCCATCAGACATCTCCCATCAGAGCAGATGCTTTTCTTATTACAAAGCTACATGAGTAATGAAAGTTAGGTATTTGGTTATGTCCAAAGTTTGCCATTGAGGGATGAGGCTGGAGATCAATGGTAATGTCACTGCATATGAAGCAGGTGACCCCAGTTACAATCCTAGTGTCAGCTCTCCTTGTGACCTTGGGCAAGTCACCCATCTCCTTGTGACCCTTAGCAAGTCACCCATCTCCTTGTGACCCTGAGCAAGTCACCCATCTCCTTGTGACCCTGAGCAAGTCACCCATCTCCTTGTGACCTTGGGAAAGTCACCCATCTCCTTGTGACCTTGGGCAAGTCACCCATCTCCTTGTGACCTTGGGAAAGTCACCCATCTCCTTGTGACCTTGGGCAAGTCACCCATCTCCTTGTGACCATGGGCAAGTCACCCATCTCCTTGTGACCATGGGCAAGTCACCCATCTTTTGTGACCATGGGAAGTCACTCATCTCCTTGTGACCTTGGGCAAGTCACCCATCTCCTTGTGACCTTGGGCAAGTCACCCAAGTGTCTTGGGAACCAACATTATATAGTAAGTTCTACAGGGCAGGAACTAATTGTGCCTGCAAAGTTCTACGTACGGCTCTGCATACAGATGTAGACAGACTAACTGGTTTCGGTACTGTGACAAGGTGCGAAATTCAGCCGTGTGAACACTTTGTGGCCGACTATGGTCAGCTAGCAGAATTATTTGAGGGGTTTGCTTACATAATTGCAATTCAGTATGTGTCCATCAGATGGCGCCCTGAATATCTTTTCATATGCCGCGATGAACCTGACAAAAACGTGTTTCTATAGAATATACAATGTAACAATGTTACAATAGAAATGTCTAGACATCTTTAATTATTAAGATGGCAGCCAGGCGTTGAGTACGCCCAACAAAGCCCGCCGGGACCCCACCGAGCACCCGCGAATTCCCACGAGAGTACTGAAACCTGAAGGACTGTGTCCGGGTGGTACTTTTCCCTACCAGAGTAGGTGTGCGAATACAATTCCTAAAGTACTCGAATAATAGCGTCTTGTGTGAGTTTATGTACAAGTGATATAAACTATATACTGTTGTGTTTAAACTCTTATTACTTTGTGTTTTGTAGAAGTGACACTGTACTGTACACAAACCCAAAAATAGATAAGGAAAAAATAAGTCTGCTGATCTGTGGGTATCACACGGAGCTCACGCTCTCAGAAATCTCTGCCTTTAATATGTGGTACCTCACCTTTTCTAGGTCCATGCAAATATCTTCCATCTCGGCCTGAAGTCTCTGTTTGGATTTTTCCAAACTAGAGCATTTCGTCTGAGCGACTTCGGCAGCTTCCTCTGCTTCTTGTAATCGGGACGTAAGTTTTTTCCTATTTGAAGAAATAAAAGTTCTGAAACTTTTCATGGTGAACATGATGGCTATGGAAGTGGTGTCCCCCAACAGCCCGGCCAGGGGTGACGACGTGATCGCGACGCCAAACAACAATAGGGTAAATGATTAAGGAGTACACGGACTTTGGCGATCTCCGCCGATTATTCATTAGTAAAAAAAAAATCAAATGGGGAGAAATTTGTAGAATAATTTCTAACTCATAATACAGTTACATAAGTGAGCAGGGTATACATTATATACAGGACATTGCACACACAGTTACATAAGTGAGCAGGGTATAAATTATATACAGGACATTGCATGCACAGTTACAGATAATATATATTATAGGCGTATGTAACAGTTACAGACCAGATTAAAATGTGAGACAGCTTTAGTTTTGAAAGAACTTATGGTGGTGGATGTGAGAGTCTCTGGTAGGTTGTTCCAGTTTTGGGGTGCACGGTAAGAGAAGGAGGAACGTCCGGATACTTTGTTGAGCCTTGGGACCATGAACAGTCTTTTGGAGTCAGATCTCAGGTGATAAGTGCTGCATGTGGTAGGGGTGAGGAGCTTGTTCAATGTGGAAGATTTATTGGGAAAGAGGAGGGTTCTGGGATTGACCCCTTCATACAAGGATGTCAGAATAAATGAATACCCAGTTTCATATTTATGACAAGGAACACAGTTAATTCCTGCACCGTAAAACGAAAGGGCACCACTCCACCAAGAACAAGTACTGGCGGGGGACAGAAAAAAACCATTAGGGCCATATTTATTAAGTGGTGCTAAGCATGGCTTAATACCACACCGTAATTATGGCACTAAATGTATAGTCATTAATACATTTATTTGTTTGAAATGTCTATGTGTGAGTGGACATTTGTACATCTTTAGTCATTAGTTTTTCAACAAAAAAAGTATATCTACCCTATAACATTTTGAATTAAATATAAATGTACCTATATCTATACTGAACTTGCTGGTCTCTATGCGATATGCTCTAAGCCAACTTCCTTATGTGACAGTCTGAGCTTCATCCAAACGCGTGGAGCTCAGAGCATCGCTGGCTGGGTAAGGCGCAGCACACTGCACGGTGTAGACTATTGTGTTCAATATCAATGTCTTACATAGTTACATGCAGTGGTTACATAGTTACATAGTAGATGAGGTTGAAAAAAGACATAGGTCCATCAAGTTCAACCTATGCTAAATTTAGACAACAGATACTTTATCCTATATCTATACTTACTTATTGATCCAGAGGAAGGCAAACAAAAAACCCCATTAAGGGGAAAAATTAATTCCTTCCTGACACCAAGAATTGGCAATCAGATTAATCCCTGGATCAACATCCTTCCCATGTATACTTATTTAGTATATCCCTGTATACCTTTCCCATCTAAAAAGATGTCCAACCTTTTTTTGAACAAAGCTATTGTATCTGCCATCACAGTCTCCATGGGTAATGAATTCCACATTTTAACTGCCCTTACTGTAAAGAACCCTTTCCTTTGTTGCTGGTGAAATTTCCTTTCCCCCAACCTTAAGGGATGGCCCCGAGTCCTTTGTACTGCCTGTGGGATGAACAGTTATTTTGAAAGCTCCTTGTACTGTCCCCGAATATATTTGTATATAGTTATCAAACTAACTAGTTATCTTACTTGGTCTCTTCCAGTTCCTCTGCCCTCTGAATTGCATCGTTCTCACATCGCGTTCGCCAGTGAGTAACCTCGCTGTTCAGTTTCGAAATCAGCCTCTGAAGCTCACTCTTACTTTCTTGCTCCTCTTCCAGCTGCTCCTTCAACAGTTCGCAGTCAAGTGTAAGATTGGATAAGGCGGCCGCTGTTATAATCTTTGCCTTAAAGAATTTGGAGGAAATAATATGAAACAGTGAAACATGATTGTGATGAGTGTGCAGAGTCTGCTTCCAATCTGACACGGACAGCAATATGATGAGGTACAATTACAGTCTGGCTGGTGGAAGGTAGAATCTGATTTTGGTTTCTATGGGCGGGTTTTATAAAGGGAAGATTGAGAAAAAATTCAACTACAGACATACAGTACAGGTAACAAATGGTAACAATACTTATCCTCACACATACTGTACAGTCCAGGTAACTGGTAACAATACTTACCCTCATACATACTACACAGTACTGGTAACAATACTTACCCTCATACATACTACACAGTACTGGTAACAATACTTACCCTCATACATACTACACAGTACTGGTAACTGGTAACAATACTTACCCTCATACATACTACACAGTACTGGTAACAATACTTACCCTCATACATACTACACAGTACAGGTAACTGGTAACAATACTTACCCTCATACATACTACACAGTACTGGTAACAATACTTACCCTCATACATACTACACAGTACTGGTAACAATACTTACCCTCATACATACTACACAGTACAGGTAACTGGTAACAATAACATGTTAACATTTTTGTTCTATTTCCTAACAAATATCTGAAAACATCTGTACAATCCTCAAAATAAATACTGAGTTACCAAGAACACAACCAAAGAGAGATGCAGAAATGTCCGATCTTTCTTACATGGAGAAATGCGGACGAGGAGTCTGTGGAAGGATTTATCACACTCGCTGCTGAATGTGCCTCGTCTGTCCAATTTCCTCTTCTCATTTTCACTGACTGGGTCTGTGACCGTATTTAATATGTAGGGAAGCAACTATTCTTTGTGCTGGAGAAGATGTATCCCATTCATTTGCTGCACATAATAAGGGCCTTGGTGCCACGGTATATTAAATTAGGGAAAATAAAAAGAATAGAACAAGCACATCTATATATACCGGTATATATATATACAGTGTTCGACAAACCTATACATTTGCACGCCCCGGGCGAGTGGATTTAACATCGTGGCGAGCTCCTATTGGCCCAAGCAGCACACGTGTGGTACTAGGTGGCGAGTAGATTTTTTTGTTCGGCGCGTAGATTTTTTGGTGATTTGTCGACCACTGTATATATATATAAAACAAATAAAGCCCACAATTCTCACTGACATGTAAAACACAAGAAACATTGTTGAAACCCTTCATGTAATTGAAAGTCTCCCACCTTTCCTCCGACCTGCACATATTAAGGTCCCTTATTTAATATAAGAAAAAGACCATCAGTGCTCAGCCCCGGCTCCCCACGGATAAGATATAGAAAGGGAATGTAGAAAAATTAAATGTGACCACGTTTCTGTCGTTACGGCCCATCCAAGGAACATTTCCACCTAGATATCCGTGTCACGCCACCGGCTGCTGACGGAGTAACACCACCAAGTAGGCAGAAGAGATCCAAGGAGGTGCCAGCGAGTGAAACTGACTAGCGGACACCAGTGTGTTGTTTATCCGCTCGGCACACTAGGAAAGACGCTCCCTGGCACAGTACTCTCCAACTGGTGTGCAGGTGGCGGTGACCGCGCCCTTCCTGTCGTACTGTATTGGGATGCACTGGACTAACTCATGTCTTCTGTTTATATGCGAGTGGGAATTGTGGGCTTAAATAGCCTTTAATGTATGTTTTTTTTAGTAATCTTGGATTTGCTTGTTCTCTTCTTTTTATTTTCTGTTCAGACCCATACTTCAAGAACAGAGCTGCAACAAGAGTATATGGATTAGGCTTCTCTAGTGTTTATCCTAGCTCTATGGGTCTCATCCAGGCTGCTTGGAATAAATGCACTGAGCACGATTTACACAATGTTGGCCTGAATGTCAGTTCAATAGACTTGCGCATTACAATTTAGTTAAAGGTGCAATCCTTTTCCTCTTACCATAAAGCATGGGTAATGTCTGAATGGAGGAGTGCTTTATTTACCCTTAGCCCCCTCTGTCTTTACCAGAGAGCCAATAAAGGTAAGAAACGAGGCGTTGCCTGTGTAAGCTCTTTATTTTAACACACAGTCGCACTCTTCGCATTGGTGTGAGCCGGAAATGTTCTTTTGCGCTTAAGATGTCAGCCGGTATGATTTGTTCCTACAGTATATTCTGGTAAAGAAGCATATTTATATATTTTTTTGTGTTTATGCTGATTTTGAGCTTATTTCCCATTGTGATATTACGTGTAATTCACTTGTAATCCAACACATTGTATTGATGTTATTTTTAGCTGGTTTAATCATGTGGAATATCACCCTGTGATCATATTGCAAAGTGACTTCGCATTTAAAAAATGTTTAATTTTTTGAACATATTTTGGTATCTAGTTGTTTATTTAGTCGTGACTCGGCCTCCTACATGTTGTATTATGATATTTTGATGGGACACTGGCCATATATTACACACGCTCATCTTCCAAAAATATCATTCTATTCAGGGGACTTTTTACTATAAAATACCCTATATGATGAATGTGATTGGTTATTCTAAACTACTGGTATCGAACACACAGTGACATCACACAAAAGGCACTGGCTACAAGACATTAATCACCTCCCAGCTGTTATCTCTCATGATGTGTACAAAGTAACTTTAAAAATGATATTAAAATACTTAAAGGTCTCATATTTTGGTTAGAAAAAAAAAAAAAGATCGATCAATCATGCAGCTTTACCCTTTAAAAACGTCACTGCCTAGGGATTTCTATCCCGATCGATCCTGTGATAATGGTTCTTGATAAACCAGTTCCAGACACCCCTCCCAGCACTAATAACTGGATTGCACATCTCCTGACTGCAGCACGATGCATTATAGTGCTATAGGGGAGGCAGGCGAACATTGCCATCACCTCAAATCTTTTTGGAGAAGGCGAGACGTGTTTTATAAATGGAAAAACTCACTGAAATAATAAATAATTCTAGGACGCCATTTCAGAGGCTGTGGATGTACGAGTTTAGCCGTGTATAAGGTGCGGGTCAGTCCAAGTCCTAACTTTATTAACTTGTTGATCGATTTGAATTAAATATCTTTTTGATCTTACTAAATAGTTTACCGATTGTATACTTTTAATGACTCTTGTCTCTCCCTATATTAGTTTCCCATTCTCCTCCCCCTCCCCATTTCTTATTTCTGTACCCAATCCCATATAATACAACTTCAAAAATAAATAAATAAAAAGTGTTTGTAAAAAACAAAAAAAAGAAAATAAAGTCACCGCTGCCGTGAGATCCTTGGTTTGTTTCATGGGGGTCTCAGCCAGAGGCCCCGAACCATCCCAAGTCTCCACGTCCCAGGTTTAAAAAACAACGTTTAAAAAATGTATGTAAAATACTTATAGGGATATGATTTTTGTAAAGAAAAAAAAAGTGTCGACCACCTTAATGTACCTCCTCAAACACGGAGAGCAAAGCGGGGGGGGGGTGAGCGGGGTGGTGAGCGGGGGGGTGAGCGGGGGGTGAGCGGGGGGTGAGCGGGGTGGTGAGCGGGGTGGTGAGCAGGGTGGTGAGCGGGGTGGTGAGCGGGGTGGTGAGCAGGGTGGTGAGCGGGGGGGTGAGCGGGGGGGTGAGCGGGGGGGTGAGCGGGGGGGTGAGCAGGGTGGTGAGCGGGGTGGTGAGCGGGGTGGTGAGCGGGGTGGTGAGCGGGGTGGTGAGCGGGGGGGTGAGCGGGGGGGTGAGCGGGGGGGTGAGCGGGGTGGTGAGCGGGGTGGTGAGCGGGGTGGGGGGCCGGGGTGGTGAGCGGGGTGGTGAGCGGGGTGGGGGGCCGGGCTGGTCTTTTCTTGCTTGCAGTAACAGGAGGGAGAGGGAGGAGCGGGTAGGATACCTTTTACTGGACCAACAAGTAGTTGACCTGTTATAAGCTTTCCCACCTCTCAGGGTCCTTCATCCTACCCCATATTTCTGTGTAACTGTTTTTGTAATATACATAATTCTGTACCGCGCTGCGGAATATGTTGGCGCATCACAAATAAACGATAATAATACACGTAGAGGTACGCGCCCTACCTTAGCTTCGTCCTCCAGCTGCTTCTTGAGATCTTCACTTTGCGAGGCCAGCAGCACCTTGGTTCTGTGTAACTGAGACGCTTTGCTCTCCAGCTCTTCTACCTGGTTACTTAATTCACTGTTTTCTACTGCAAATAAAAAAATCTAATTGTGTACATCAGGCAAATACCAGAGAATCAGGTAGAATAGAGGTAGGGTTAATAATAATAATACTACTACTAATAATAATAATAATCTTGGGAGCTAAAGATTTCAGTCTGAGAACACTTCTAGATAATGAGCTTAAAAACAGCATTACAATATTCCCTAAGTGAATGAGGCCTTCATCATAGGGAAAGCAGTAAGGGCTAGATGTACTAATGACACGTAGATCCCTATATCAGGTCAATAGAACCTGGCATACACATACATGTACAGAGAGGTAATACCGGCATACACATACATGTACAGAGAGGTAATACTGGCATACACATACATGTACAGAGAGGTAATACCGGCATACACATACATGTACAGAGAGGTAATACCGGCATACACATACATGTACAGAGAGGTAATACCGGCATACACATACATGTACAGAGAGGTAATACCGGCATACACATACATGTACAGAGAGGTAATACCGGCATACACATACATGTACAGAGAGGTAATACCGGCATACACATACATGTACAGAGAGGTAATACCGGCATACACATACATGTACAGAGAGGTAATACCGGCATACATATACATGTACAGAGAGGTAATTCCGGCATACACATACATGTACAGAGAGGTAATACCGGCATACATATATATGTACAGAGAGGTAATACCGGCATACACATACATGTACAGAGAGGTAATATCGGCATACACATACATGTACAGAGAGGTAAAACCGGCATACACATACATGTACAGAGAGGTAATACCGGCATACACATACATGTACAGAGAGGTAATACTGGTATACACATACATGTACAGAGAGGTAATACCAGCATACACATACATGTACAGAGAGGTAATACCGGCATACACATACATGTACAGAGAGGTAATACTGGTATACACATACATGTACAGAGAGGTAATACCAGCATACACATACATGTACAGAGAGGTAATACCAGCATACACATACATGTACAGAGAGGTAAAACCGACATACATGTACAGAGTGGTAATACCGGCATACACATACATGTACAGAGAGGTAATAGCGGCATACACATACACATACATGTACAGAGAGGTAATACCGGACACATACATGTACAGAGAGGTAATACCGGAGTACACATACATGCCCAAAGAGGTAATACCGGTATACACACACATGTACAGAGAGGTAATACCGGTATACACATACATGTACAGAGAAGTAATACCGGTATACACATACATGTCCAGAGAGGTAATACCGGTATACACATACATGTACAGAGAGGTAATACCAGCATACACATACATGTACAGAGAGGTAATACCAGCATACACAAACATGTACAGAGAGGTAATACTGGCATACACATACATGTACAGAGAGGTAATACCGGCATACACATACATGTACAGAGAGGTAATACCGGCATACACATACATGTACAGAGAGGTAATACCGGCAAACACATACATGTACAGAGAGGTAATACTGGCATACACATACATGTACAGAGAGGTAATACCGGCATACACATACATGTACAGAGAGGTAATACCGGTATACACATACATGTCCAGAGAGGTAATACCGGTATACACATACATGTACAGAGAGGTAATACCAGCATACACATACATGTACAGAGAGGTAATACCAGCATACATGTACAGAGAGGTAATACCGGCATACACATACATGTACAGAGAGGTAATACCAGCATACACATACATATCCAGAGAGGTAATACCGGTATACACATACACATACATGTACAGAGAGGTAATACCGGTATACACATACATGTACAGAGAGGTAATACTGGCATACACATACATGTACAGAGAGGTAATACCGGTATACACATACATGTCCAGAGAGGTAATACCGGTATACACATACATGTACAGAGAGGTAATACCAGCATACACATACATGTACAGAGAGGTAATACCAGCATACATGTACAGAGAGGTAATACCGGCATACACATACATGTACAGAGAGGTAATACCAGCATACACATACATGTACAGAGAGGTAATACCGGCATACACATACATGTCCGGTATTATCTCTCATTTTTACCGGACAGAGTAAACAAATACCGGGCTGTCCGGTTCAATACCGGACACCTGGCCATCCTACAAGTGACTGGGTCCGGATGTGTGCTTAGTGTGACTCACTCAAGTGACTGGGCCCGGATGTGTGCTTAGTGTGACTCACTCAAGTGACTGGGCCTGGATGTGTGCTTAGTGTGACTCACTCAAGTGACTGGGCTCAGATGTGTGCTTAGTGTGACTCACTCAAGTGACTGGGCCTGGATGTGTGCTTAGTGTGACTCACTCAAGTGACTGGGTCCGGATGTGTGCTTAGTGTGACTCACTCAAGTGACTGGGCCTGGATGTGTGCTTAGTGTGACTCACTCAAGTGACTGGGCTCGGATGTGTGCTTAGTGTGACTCACTCAAGTGACTGGGCCTGGATGTGTGCTTAGTGTGACTCACTCAAGTGACTGGGTCCGGATGTGTGCTTAGTGTGACTCACTCAAGTGACTGGGTCCGGATGTGTGCTTAGTGTGACTCACTCAAGTGACTGGGCCCGGATGTGTGCTTAGTGTGACTCACTCAAGTGACTGGGCCCGGATGTGTGCTTAGTGTGACTCACTCAAGTGACTGGGCCCGGATGTGTGCTTAGTGTGACTCACTCAAGTGACTGGGCTCGGATGTGTGCTTAGTGTGACTCACTCAAGTGACTGGGCCTGGATGTGTGCTTAGTGTGACTCACTCAAGTGACTGGGCCCGGATGTGTGCTTAGTGTGACTCACTCAAGTGACTGGGCCCGGATGTGTGCTTAGTGTGACTCACTCAAGTGACTGGGCCCGGATGTGTGCTTAGTGTGACTCACTCAAGTGACTGGGCCCGGATGTGTGCTTAGTGTGACTCACTCAAGTGACTGGGCCCGGATGTGTGCTTAGTGTGACTCACTCAAGTGACTGGGCCCGGATGTGTGCTTAGTGTGACTCACTCATGTGACTGGGCTCGGATGTGTGCTTAGTGTGACTCACTCAAGTGACTGGGCCTGGATGTGTGCTTAGTGTGACTCACTCAAGTGACTGGGCCCAGATGTGTGCTTACTGTGACTCACTCAAGTGACTGGGCCGGGATGTGTGCTTAGTGTGACTCACTCAAGTGACTGGGCCCGGATGTGTGCTTAGTGTGACTCACTCAAGTGACTGGGCCTGGATGTGTGCTTAGTGTGACTCACTCAAGTGACTGGGCCGGGATGTGTGCTTAGTGTGACTCACTCAAGTGACTGGGCCCGGATGTGTGCTTAGTGTGACTCACTCAAGTGACTGGGTCCGGATATGTGCTTAGTGTGACTCACTCAAGTGACTGGGCCCGGATGTGTGCTTAGTGTGACTCACTCAAGTGACTGGGCCCGGATGTGTGCTTAGTGTGACTCACTCAAGTGACTGGGCCTGGATGTGTGCTTAGTGTGACTCACTCAAGTGACTGGGCCTGGATGTGTGCTTAGTGTGACTCACTCAAGTGACTGGGCTCGGATGTGTGCTTAGTGTGACTCACTCAAGTGACTGGGCCCGGATGTGTGCTTAGTGTGACTCACTCAAGTGACTGGGCCCGGATGTGTGCTTAGTGTGACTCACTCAAGTGACTGGGCTCGGATGTGTGCTTAGTGTGACTCACTCAAGTGACTGGGCCCGGATGTGTGCTTAGTGTGACTCACTCAAGTGACTGGGTCCGGATGTGTGCTTAGTGTGACTCACTCAAGTGACTGGGCTCGGATGTGTGCTTAGTGTGACTCACTCAAGTGACTGGGCCCGGATGTGTGCTTAGTGTGACTCACTCAAGTGACTGGGCCCGGATGTGTGCTTAGTGTGACTCACTCAAGTGACTGGGCCTGGATGTGTGCTTAGTGTGACTCACTCAAGTGACTGGGCCCGGATGTGTGCTTAGTGTGACTCACTCAAGTGACTGGGCTCGGATGTGTGCTTAGTGTGACTCACTCAAGTGACTGGGCTCGGATTTGTGCTTAGTGTGACTCACTCAAGTGACTGGGCCGGGATGTGTGCTTATGGTGACTCACTCAAGTGACTGGGCTCGGATGTGTGCTTAGTGTGACTCACTCAAGTGACTGGGCCGGGATGTGTGCTTAGTGTGACTCACTCAAGTGACTGGGCCCGAACCTTTCGAGTGGCATTATAATATTGTCAGGCTCTCACAAAGTCCAGTGGACCATATGTTGTTCTGAGAACCTCATGGTACTTTTGCTTCCTTTCCACCGCTATCCGGAATGGTGGCCACGGTTTAGCACTATTTACTACATCTGGAACTATACGTATGTTGCATAAGAATAATACTGCCATGTACTACTACAACACGACATACAATAAGTGGATGCATGACCTTCCAAGCGCTCTGTACCAATACACTCCCTGTCATTTAAGCATATATTAGAAAACATTCTGACAAAGGCTATTTTCCAATACATTTCCAGCCGACTGATTTTCATTTGTTGAAGGGCCTTTGTTTAGCTAAACTATTCAAGGGCGAGTCTCTATTCTCAGGCTATATCATACGCAGAACAGGACTGAATGTCAATGTTTGTGGAATTGTCTCCTGTCAACAATCTATCACGTTTGATGTTCCTTTATACCGTAGTGCTGTTCTCATTATTGTCAATCTCACACACCTGCCAGCGCTAATAATGACAGATGGGCAGGCAGTAATATATGCACATCCTTGAACTCATTTCACACTCATCAATTTTGATGTGTTTTTCTTTATTTATAACATAGGTTGCTTTAGGATTAAATCTATTGGTTCTTCTAGCTGCACGTCTGGAATTCAGACGTCCTCTTATCTTGAGTAGAGAACTGTAGAGATTAAACATATCAGTCAAATTATTTAAAAAAAACTATTTGGAAACTGAGAGAGAGGTATAACTAGATTGATCAGGGATCCAAATGTCAGATTGTGCTCTTCTCATAATAATAAGAAGAATGAAAGGGCAAGTCTGTCTGTCTGTCTGCCAGGGACATAGCTCCAAGACCATAACACCTAGACACCTGAAACTTTGCAGGCATACAAAGTGAACCCCAGGGGTGTGCATATGGGCACCTGGAGGTTCTTTTTTATTTTTATTATTTAAACAAATTAATTCTATGAGTTATTACAATTTCTCTGACAAGAAAGTCAGCCAGTGGGTATTGTACATGGTACGCTATGTATCTGGCATGTGACATCATAATGCACATAGCCTGGTGGCAGAAAAGGAGAGTCAGATAGCTATAAAGTTTACACGGAAAGCAGACGTAGAAATAAAGAGAGGAAGTAATTCGGCGCGTGAGGAGAAAGTAAGAAGAGGAGAGCGGCGGAAAGATTTGTGGACATCGTAAAGTATTAAAGGAAAGTGATGGGAGGGAGAGAGATGAGGGGGAGAGAGGTGAGAGAGAGAAGAGGGGACGGGAGAAAGAAAGGGAGTAGCTGTGTTAGAGTAGGGTGAAAGAGAGGCGTGAGAGGAGAGGAGGGGAGGGGGAAAGAGAGGGGGGAGAAGAGAGGAGGGGGAAAGAGAGGGGGAGAGGAGAGGGAAAGAGGGGGAGAGAAGAGGGAAAGAGGGAGAGATGGAGGGATGGGAGACCAATACAAAGTCAGGCTTTATGACTCCAGATTACTGCAACCCATGCAAAGCCGGGCACGTTAGCTAGTACTGACAAAAGCGGGGTGTGATCAGGTAAAGCGGGGTGTGATCAGGTAAAGCGGGGTGTGATCAATACGGTGAATAATGCTAAAGGTAAAGCGGCCATAAGAAGTGCTACTCCATAAAACATAGTTACTATCTGTTACTCCATCAAGACCCCTAGGTTTCAAGCGCACAAGTTTTCTCCAGATTCACAAAGCTCCGCTAAGTCACATGCCAACGTAACATGCTAATGTCACATGCCAACGTCACATGCCAACGTCACATGTTAATCTCACATGCTAACCTCACGTTAAGCCTAACTCTGTATTATTAAAAGATGAAATACGGTTATCATAAAGTTAAAGTTATGTTTTCTCCCATAAAGAGCATTGCGCTAATGATAACGTCCGTTAGTGATAATGACATGCAAATTATATGCAAATAAGGAGTTTCACGGACATTGCACACACACAAAACTGCGTTAGGCTTAATAACGAGGGGATTTAACATTGTTACATATGTGATACCTAAACTTGTATTACTAGCACCCAGGCCCTGAAATATAGGGCTTTTATAGAGTCAGGGTTGCTAGAACACCTTATATACAGTATGATTTAACAAAGCATTATTTTCCTCTCCTCTCCAACTTGCGTTGTACTAGAGTAACGTGAGGTTACACCTGCGCTAATATACAGAACGTCCATTGTTTTTGCATATAATTACATAGTTACATAGTAGATGAGGTTGAAAAAAGACGTACTGTCGCGGCCGAGTTTATTCTTACCTTTACCCGGTCTCAGCCGCGACAGTAACCGGGCGCGCGCCGGGGTGTCCCGCGCGCGCGCCGAAGCCTCGGAGCAGCCCTTCGATCGGGGCTTCCCCCTCCCCTCTCCGGGTCCGCCGGGTCCCCCGGAACCCCCCACCGCCGTCCCCCACATCGCGGGACACCAGGGCTCCCTCGGGGAGCCCTGGGCACGCGCGCATGGGGCGCAGGCACCCGATGAAGCGTGACCGCGCATCGGTGACGCGCGGCACGCCGAGGGGATTTGGCTAGCAAGCCGGGAAATCTCCCGGCTTGCGGAACTAGCCAACTAAGATTTAAACGTGTCGCCACTGTAGGTCCATCAAGTTCAACCTATGCTAAATTTAGACAACAGATACTTTATCCTATATCTATACTTACTTATTGATCCAGAGGAAGGCAAACAAAAAACCCCATTAAGGGGAAAAATTAATTCCATCCTGACTCCAAGAATTGGCAATCGGATTAATCCCTGGATCAACATCCTTCCCATGTATACTTATTTGGTATATCCCTGTATACCGTTCCCATCTAAAAAGATGTCCAACCTTTTTTTGAACAAAGCTATTGTATCTGCCATCACAGTCTCCATGGGTAATGAATTCCACATTTTAACTGCCCTTACTGTAAAGAACCCTTTCCTTTGTTGCTGGTGAAATCTCCTTTCCCTCAACATTAAGGGATGGCAACGAGTCCTTTGTACTGCCCGTGGGATGAATAGTTCTTTAGAAAGCTCCTTGTATTGCCCCCGAATATATTTGTATATAGTTATCATATCCCCTCTTAGACGCCTCTTTTCTAATGTAAATAAATCTAATTTAGCTAGCTTCTCCTCATAAATTAGATTATCCATCCCCTTTATTCATTTGGTGGCTCTTCTCTGCACTCTCTCTAGTTCCATAATGTCTTTTCTTAGGATTGGTGCCCAAAATTGTACTCCATATTCAAGGTGTGGTCTTACTAGTGCTTTGTAAAGGGCATAATTATGTTTACTTCCCTTCCATCCATTGCCCGTTTGATGCAAGATAAGATCTTGTTTGCCTTTACAGCTACTGCATGACATTGGGCACTATTGCTAAGCCTGCAGTCTACAAGCACTCCTAAATCCTTCTCCATCAAGGATTCCCCCAATATATCTCCATTTAATTTGTAAGTCGCCTTTTTATTCTTGCATCCCAAATGCATAACCTTACATTTATCGGTATTAAACCTCATCTGCCATTTACCTGCCCACATTTCCAGTCTCTCCAAGTCCTTCTGAAAAGAATTTACATTCTGCTCTGATTCTATTACCTTACACAATTTAGTATCATCAGCAAAGATTGAGACTTTGCTCTCGATCCCAACCTCAAGGTCATTAATAAACAAGTTAAAAAGCAGGGGTCCCAGTACCGATCCCTGAGGTACTTCACTCACGACTTTAGCCCAACCTGAAAAAGTTCCATTTATGACAACCCTCTGTTGTCTGTCCTTTAACCAGTTCTCAATCCAGGTGCATATATTATTACGGAGTCCAATTTTCTTTATTTTGTACACCAACCTCTTGTGTGAAACCGTATCAAAAGCCTTTGCAAAATCTAAGTAGACCACATCAACTGCATTACCCTGGTCTAAATTCCTACTTACCTCTTCAAAGAAACAAATAAGGTTATTTTGGTAAGATCTATCCTTCATAAATCCATGCTGACTATTACTAATAATTTTGTTTTCCACTAGGTATTCCTGAATATTATCCCGTATTAAACCTTCAAGTAGTTTCCTTACTATTGAAGTCAGGCTTACAGGTCTGTAATTTCCCGGTTGTGATCTAGCTCCCTTTTTAAATATAGGCACCACATCTGCTTTACGCCAATCTTGTGGTACTGAGCCTGTGGAAATGGAGTCCTTGAATATTAAATATAATGGTTTTGCTATTACTGAGCAACTCTTGGATGTATGCCATATTGGGCCAGGTGCCTTATTTACTTCAATTTTTTCAAGTCGCTTATGAACTTCTTCCTCAGTTAACCAATTGTTCATTAATATGGAGGTTGTAGCTTCCTCCTGCGGCACTACTATTGAACTTGATTCTTCCCTGGTAAATACCTCAGCTTTTTCCTTATCTCCAATAATCTGCCTGCCCATCTCACACTGAAAGGGTCCTATATTTTCTTTTCTCATTTTTTGTTATTAAGGTACTTAAAGAACTTTTTAGGGTTGACCTTACTTTCTATTGCAATCCTTTTTCATTAGCTTAGTGGATACACATTACCCTCACGTTACCATTCCTGCTTCCTGCTTGAGGTAATGTCACGTTGTGACCTCGACACGGTGGAGCTTTGCCTTATATATTCTGTCCTTAACCTTTTCAATGCTGGCAAAGAATAGCAGTGCAGTGCCTTGCTGGCCCTTTAGCAGCACAAGGGGTTAATGTAACATATAACAGACACTGTAGTAGTTGTAAATGGACAGGATCAATACCGCCGTAGATTTGTTGTTTGATTGCTGGAATAAAGGAGAAAAACGTGGCAATGGCAGCAAATATTGATATTTCAGATGATGCACCTGGTAATTCTGTTGCTCTATAAAATCCATTCTCTCTATCATATGCTGGAAAAAGTCATTTTTAAAATGTGCAATCCCTGGTAATCAAACAAAAAACATGTTGTAATGTATCTATGCTCACAGCAACGATTTAGTTGCTTTAGTTTGTTTGGGAATTTTGCACACAACAATTTTCTAAGACCGGGTACCAGCGCAGGCAATGTTAGGGTTAAATATATGCCCTTGCTGCAGTAGAACGCTCCCTTGAGTGACAAGGGGGGTGGGTCCGAGGCCTAGGTACTGCCCACAATTGGGGCTCAGACCTGGGACCCTCCCCTGGTAACAAAAAGGGGCTGCAGCCAAATGTAGATGTTCTCTGGGTCTCTCTCACTCCTCAGTGAGAGAGGTGTGTTCTATCCTCTCCCCTCTGGGGAAGGGAGTGCTATTCTATCCTGGATCACGGACCTGGTGTTAGGCCTTCCCTACCTCAGGGGGGTGGAAGCCGCTACCCCATACTCCACCAGGGAGTGTGGGAGATTGGGATAGACCTTTGGGGCCTCAAGCCCTGGGGGTCGAGTCCAGGGACCAAAGAGAGAAGTGTGCGCTGAATTGTATAATGTGTACTGCTGTACAAGAATAAAGAGCCAGTTATCTGTATCTATACTCCTGCCTGAGGCTGCAGTTCTTCAAGGGGAGGGGCAGGGGGAGTGTTTTCTATAGGGGACTGCACCTATCCCATGATAGGCCCTGTGGAATGGAGGTGCTGTACCATAGGAGAAGAGAGCTGCGGATCACCAACAGCCTGGCCTGTTGATTCCCCAACGAAGATCGGCGGAAGCTCAGGGCCTTCTGTATACCTGCAGGTGAGCACCACAACACCGTGTAACAAGGAGCTTTCCTGTCGGGTGGGGGACCACCGGTTACAACGACTTAGCCAAATATTTTCTGAAACCACAACATTGCAACGGAACGTGCGAGATGCCACGCGCCAATGGGGACAGTTTTCCATATCTCTGTTTAGCAGAATAAAAGTGTAAAACACCCATTTTCATATCATGTGTTCCTAGTACAATATATTTGGTACCTGTACTGGACATTTTAGGGTGTATAAAGGGTAACCTGTGCATTCCATTTATATCTGAAATAAGCAGAGTGCTGGTAACGTCACTATTCTTCTATCTCAGGACATACTTGAAAACTATCGGTAACTCAATTTATTACTTCCTGGTGAAACGTTTTAATAAATAAATCTTTGGTTCGGAAGGCCTTACATTAACCCTTTCACTGCCGAATGGGCCGGCTTGGTCACCTGGCAGCAAAACGATTAAATAACGTTATGTGTTGTGGGTGTTGAGAACATTAAGCATTAAGGCAGCACATCTGTATGCAGTGCCACACATCACTCTTTACAGCCTGAACTTCCACAGCAGACATTTTTGTAGTGCTGTGATGTACCATTTTGAGAGCTGAATAAAGAATTTCAGTGCTGTGTTTACAAATTAGACTCTTCTCGGGCTGCTGGAATCCATCTCCTTGTTGCATTTGCATTTTCCATTATTCTTCTATACAAGGTGAGTAATTCAAGTTCGGAGACAGGTGGAGGGGGAGGATAATGAAGGCGTTTTGAGCAGCTGTGATCTTGACTTTCTGAACTTGTATGTTGCTGTGAATGCTGAAAAGCCATTTTTTGGACACTGGAAAAGTTCTGTCAACTCCCTCCGTTCTCTCGCTCCCCCAAAAGCTGGATTTCAGGATCAAAATTTAAATAAATACAAAAGTGGGCAAAATTCCCCTAGTTTGCGAGAAAGAAGCAAGGATGGGAGTAGTGACGTATATATTTAGGTGCCTGAAGGAAAGAATATAAATGGAGGAATGCTGTAGATATCTAAGCTCTCCTAGTACTTTCCTATTCTCTCAACTCCTCTGCCTCCGAGTCCCTCTCACTGATGGGTGGAGATGTTCCTATTCTCTCACTCCTCTGCCTCCGAGTCCCTCTCACTGATGGGTGGAGATGTTCCTATTCTCTCACTTCTCTGCCTCAGACTCCCTCTCACTGATGGGTGGAGATGTATGTTCCTCTTCTCTCACTTCTCTGCCTCCGACTCCCTCTCACTGATGCGTGGAGATGTATGTTCCCATTCTCTCACTCCTCTGCCTCTGGGTCCCTCTCACTGGTGGGTGGAGATGTATGTTCCTATTCTCTCACTCCTCTGCCTCCGGGTCCCTCTCACTGATGGGGGGAGATGTTCCTATTCTCTCACTTCTCTGCCTCCAGGTCCCTCTCACTGATGGGTGGAGATGTATGTTCCTATTCTCTCACTCCTCTGCCTCCGACTCCCTCTCACTGATGGGTGGAGATGTTCCTATTCTCTCACTCCTTTGCCTACGGGTCCCTCTCACTGACGGGGGGAGATGTTCCTATTCTCTCACTTCTCTGCCTCCAGGTCCCTCTCACTGATGGGTGGAGATGTATGTTCCTATTCTCTCACTCCTCTGCCTCCGACTCCCTCTCACTTATGGGTGGAGATGTTCCTATTCTCTCACTCCTCTGCCTCTGGGTCCTTCTCAACTGATGGGTGGAGATGTTCCTATTCTCTCACTTCTCTGCCTCCAGGTCCCTCTCAATGATGGGTGGAGATGTATGTTCCTATTCTCTCACTCCTCTGCCTCCGGGTCCTTCTCAACTGATGGGTGGAGATCCTCTCCCAGCTTCAACTGTCACCAACTGCCTGTTTTCTTCAGCGCGCGAAATGTATCAATATTAGAGAGCAGAGAGTTCTGACAACCCCATTGGCTGCTGTGACCACCTGGTATACCAACTCCCTGAGGCTCATGGGACTTGAGAGGTGGAGTGAGGCGCCGGCAGCACTACAAGTCCCCCAGCCCTATACGTTCCCCAATAGCCAACGTAACTCCCCTTGCACTTCCCCCAGCAGCCTCACTTCCCCCCGCCAGCCCCGCTCCGATGCCAGCCCCGCACCGATACCCCCCGCCAGCCCCGCTCCGATCCCCACCGCCAGCCCTGCTCCGATCCCCCCCCCCACCAGCCCCGCTCCGATCCTCCCCGCTGCAACCCTGCACCGATCCCGCCAGCAGCCAACAACAAAGGTAGGGGGGTGGGGGCTGTGAGTGTGTGCAGTGTGCTGTGAGTGTGTGCAGTGTGTTGTGAGTGTGTGCAGTGTGCTGTGAGTGTGTGCAGTGTGCTGTGAGTGTATATTGCAATATGGAAAATAGCTAAAGCGCTCAAAAGCAGGTATATCTCAAAATTCTAATAAGCCAGACCACTGTACCAGGGTACTAACAATTGATATAGTACCTATTGTGTCATATAATGGGTACTATCCTCCTGAAGACAGGTGGTGTGTGGTGCAACCCACTCACCATCAGTCTCATTGGCAGGTTCTCCTGAAAAATATACAAGTACTCACATCCTGGTAGGGCAGGCAGGCAGGCTGTGCAGCTACTCAATGCAATACAGGGAAAAGGGAGACCAAAAAGCGCACCAGCACAAACGGAGCAGGAAGAACCCAGGACAAAAAAATGATTAAAAGGGCACTTTAATGTGGCAAAAGACCCATCCAATGCATTTCGAACATCGCAGCGTTCTTTTTCTTGCGACGTTTTCTTGCGACGTTCGAAATGCATTGGATGGGTCTTTTGCCACATTAAAGTGCCCTTTTAATCATTTTTTTGTCCTGGGTTCTTCCTGCTCCGTTTATGCTGGTGCGCTTTTTGGTCTCCCTTTTCCCTGCTGTGAGTGTATGCAGTGTGCAGCGAGTGTGTGCAGTGTGCAGCGAGTGTGTGCAGTGTGCTGTGAGTGTATGCAGTGTGCAGCGAGTGTGTGCAGTGTGCTGTGAGTGTATGCAATGTGCAGCGAGTGTGTGCAGTGTGCTGTGAGTGTGTGCAGTGTGCTGTGAGTGTGTGCAGTGTGCTGTGAGTGTATGCAGTGTGCAGCGAGTGTGTGCAGTGTGTGTGCAAAAAAAACCCTTTTTTTTAAATTCGGGGTCCACGCTCAAACTGTTATAAGCAGATCCGCGTTATAGCGGATCGCGCTATAACATGGTTGAGCTGTATATATATAGGAATATATACAAATTGCTCCCTTCTGATATTATAGATACCTTTAATTGGACCAACAAGTAGTTGATATGTTACAAGCCTTCGAACCTCTTAGGATAGGTGTTACCCGATGAAGGATGCTGAGAGGTTGGAAAGCTTGTAACATGTCAACTACTTGTTGGTCCAATAAAAGATATCGTACCCCTACTCCCTCCTTTGTTACTACACAGAAGAAAGGACCAACATGCCCCTCACACTTCTTTGCAATACAAATGTAGAAATATACAACAGTTTGACCTTTGTTCTGTAATGTAGTAAAGGAAATAACTCTCTCTCTCTCTCTCTCTCTCTCTCTCTCTCTCTCTCTCTCTCTCTCTCTCTCTCTCTCTCTCTCTCATATATATATATACACACACACACACACATCATATAATATATATATATTATGGCATTTAGAAAATTCACACCTCCTCTATATCTTGGAACTAATTTAGTTCTTAGCTTACATTAGCAAAAAAGAAAATGAATAACGTTTAAGTTCAATAAGAAAACAGAAAACCTTACCTGAGAGTTTGTTTTTAAAGATATTCTGATCCGTAATAATCTTTTGAAGTTCCTCATTTTTATTATTTGCGTCTGTGACCACATCTTCCAGTTTGCGGATTTGTGAGTCGCTGCTGACCTGATCAAAAAAAGACGTATTCAAATACTTTATTCAATAATTGAGGTGAAGGTAGTTTTATAAAACGTCTCCAACTGCAACAATTGTGCTGCTATAAACTGACCGTACTTTTCAAAAATAAATAAGATGCTTTTTTTTGGCACCAATATATTTTTTGACCTCTAACTTGAGGTCCTTGTAATGTTCCCAAGACATCTTGCCCTTGTCGAGTTTTCAGTAATGACCTCTAACTACTAAAACGTTTTATACTGAGGCCTTTGGTACGGTGCGGCCTTTGGTACGGTGCGGCCTTTGGTACGGTGCGGCCTTTGGTACGGTGCGGCCTTTGGTACGGTGCGGCCTTTGGTACGGTAAGTGAGGCCTTTGGTACGGTGCAGCCTTTGGTACGGTAAGTGAGGCCTTTGGTACGGTGCGGCCTTTGGTATGGTAAGTGAGGCCTTTGGTACGGTGCGGCCTTTGGTACGGTAAGTGAGGCCTTTGGTACGGTGCGGCCTTTGGTACGGTAAGTGAGGCCTTTGGTACGGTGCAGCTTTGGTGCGGTGCAGCCTTTGGTACGGTAAGTGAGGCCTTTGTTACGGTGCAGCCTTTGGTACGGTGTGGCCTTTGGTACGGTAAGTGAGGCCTTTGGTACGGTGCGGCCTTTGGTACGGTGCGGCCTTTGGTACGGTGCGGCCTTTGGTACGGTAAGTGAGGCCTTTGGTACGGTGCAGCCTTTGGTACGGTAAGTGAGGCCTTTGGTACGGTGCAGCTTTTGGTGCGGTGCAGCCTTTGGTACGGTAAGTGAGGCCTTTGTTACGGTGCAGCCTTTGGTACGGTGCGGCCTTTGGTACGGTAAGTGCGGCCTTTGGTACGGTGCGGCCTTTGGTACGGTGCGGCCTTTGGTACGGTAAGTGAGGCCTTTGGTGCGGTGCGGCCTTTGGTACGGTGCGGCCTTTGGTAGGGTGCGGCCTTTGGTAGGGTGCGGCCTTTGGTACGGTGCGGCCTTTGGTAGGGTGCGGCCTTTGGTAGGGTGCGGCCTTTGGTAGGGTGCGGCCTTTGGTACGGTGCGGCCTTTGGTACGGTGCGGCCTTTGGTAGGGTGCGGCCTTTGGTAGGGTGCGGCCTTTGGTAGGGTGCGGCCTTTGGTACGGTGAGGCCTTTGTTACGGTGCGGCCTTTGGTACGGTGCGGCCTTTGGTACGGTGCGGCCTTTGGTACGGTGCGGCCTTTGGTACGGTGCGGCCTTTGGTACGGTGAGATACGTATGATATACCAGGTTACGTTATGGGTACTTGCTCATTTTGTGGCGGGGTATCTGACTGAACGCTCTTATAGAGCAACCACTCCACTTCTGTTTCCAGCATGCTGGCCCGGTCATGTGATCGGCCATGACGCAATCACATGACCCAGAAGCAAAGTAGATTTAGTGGCACGTCCCCCAGCACTCTAAAAGTTACGCTCTCATATTTATGTGCATCTACTCCCAGTCCTAGAACGAACTAGTGGAGGGGAGTGAGTTTAAAATGCAGCTAAACAGATAAAAGGCAGAAGATAAAGAAATGAATTCAATCCAAATATTCCCCCAGACTCTGCCCTGAAAGAACTTTCTCATATAGAAATGAAATGGTATTTGTTGTACAAAAAGTGGTCAGATGCCTGGGAGTTCTTAAAAAAGACTAATGTGCATAGATGTGGTCAGTAACTGGGTAACCCCAAGGCGACCTTTCTCAGACCGAAATGTCAGGCCACCCAGTTTTTATATGGTGGAATAAATTGCATGTGTGTTTGCACCTTAATTGTGTCCCCAGTGCTGGCATTATTTATGGTCTCATTTGGGATTGTCATCTTCTATATTCAATATTACTTCTCCCATGCACGGATCGATGCCATAGAATGCATTACTCCTAGAGACTGCAGATTTACATACACATACACACAGATGCAAGAGTCTACGTTACATGCGTTCTGCTCAAGGATGTCTTCTTTCTACCCCCTTTTTATCTAAAGCCCCCTCCCGCCTTAAACCTTTCTCACTGACTGCCCCACACCTCTGGAATGCCCTTCCCCTCAGTACCCGACTAGCACCCTCTCTATCCACCTTTAAGACCCACCTTAAGACACACTTGCTTAAAGAAGCATACGAATAGCACTGTGGATATTCTGAACACATGATACATAAAGCTTGGCCCCCTGCAGACGCACTTACCAGAACTCCCTCCTACTGTCTCTGTACGTTCTCCCTACCTACCAATTAGACTGTAAGCTCCTCGGGGCAGGGACTCCTCTTCCTTAATGTTACTTTTATGTCTGAAGCACTTATTCTCATGATCTGTTATTTATATTATCTGTTATTTATTTGATTACCAAATGTATTACTACTGTGAAGCGCTATGTACATTAATGGCGCTATATAAATAAAGACACACAATACAATACAATACAATGTGTGTACACATGTAGCAAGACTTACTGTGTCCGGAACCGCAGCCAAAACAGCAAAAACCCAAGTGTCCGGGGAAATTGTCTGCCGCAGTCACACTGCAGGGGGTCCATGTTCCAGATCAGACTCCCTGCAGCCGTAATCCACCGGCACCGTGACCTTGGGTGTTCCCGGAGCTGCAAACCTTAGGTCTTGCTACGACTTTAGGTTAGGTTGTGATATTCTGCAACAACACGGCTACTGAATCGTGTAGAAACTCTGTGATATTGCGAGTTATAGCCGGATATGTCGTGTTTTCTGAGGGCGCAGTGTCACAGGCAGAGAGGGGCGATTATTTTTTGCAAATTTGGATCCGCAGCGGTTCGGTTGGTCCCTTTGGTCCGCAGCGGATAGGCTGGTTCCTTTGGTCTGTGGCGAATCGGCTGGTTCCTTTGGTCTGTGGCGAATCGGCCGGCTCCTTTGGTCCGCAGCGGATTGGCCGGTTCCTTTGGTCCGCTGATTTCAGCGGATCAACAACAAACAGGGCGAGTCACATTTTTCTTATGTTTTATTATTATTACCAATAAACTCCGCGGATTCTGTGACCAGTTGGCGGATTCTTAACAACGGATCGCTGAATCCGCGGATTGGATTCTACAAATCCGTACACGCATTGTATCCAATGGCGGTTTCTGATTAATCCACGTGGCTTTAAACCAACCAAAGCCGTTTGCGGATTTTACACCATGGGGTTTGGGTTAAATATGCTAGAAAATCCAGAAAAAGGATTTGGGCGGATTCACCCATTTCTAGTCACATGCTACAGCTGTATAATATATATATATATATATATATATATATTATACATATACATTATATACTGTATACACACATATACATATATATATATACACACACACACACACACACATATATAAATGTGTGTGTTTATAAACATTTATAGGGAAAGAGAGTCGTATGTTTATGTAGATATATACCATTTTAGTGAGGACAGTCATGCATTTCCTCCTATTAATCACTTGGTTTTGAATGCATTTGTTGATTGAAACAAGTTAAATTTGCCTGCATGTTACAGTATGATAATGAGTAACTTTACAAAAACATTCAACCCATCCAAGCAGAATGATTACATTGTGAGGCTCTCGCATTTCTTCCAATCCATTTTATGCATCCTTAGTTTTTTGTTTTCATGGGTCACTGAAATTTACAACCATTGAGTACACCATCCGCTGGCATATAAACTGTGTATTATTCTGTGTTACATCAGGGCCATTGTGTGCAGCTTCCAATGTAAATGGCAGTCAGAGGTTTCACCTACTATGTGTGCTGAAAGATGTTGGAATATGTCAAGTCATTTGCGTGTTGGGACATTAGCACTCACCATCATGAGTGATAAATGGGTGTTTATTTATCAAGGTAGGAAAACACATTCCTCGGGGGACATATAATAAACCAGGGACATATTTTATGGTTGAAAGCAGCAATCTGTGCTTTTCTCTTGGATTTTTTTTAAACCAGGGGTGCCCCGAAACTGAACCATGGCCCCCCGAGATACAGCGACCCCCCGGGTTCCTGAGATATTTCCTTTTGAAATTCTAATGCAAGAGTTCTTGTCCAGGAGAAACAGAATGACCTCAGGGGTCGTCCCCAACTCTGGCGTTCCATACAAAGCCAAGACATCATTGTGAGACAACACTACAACGCCTTACTGCCGACCTCCAACCCGCGGCACATTCTGTAAGAGGTACACTTCAGGTCCTCTGTCAATGTGGGATACGGGAACGTACAAGAAAGGGAGCACCGTTTATATGAAGTTTCCGTAGCACGTGTGATTATGCAAAACTCATTTTACCCTGGAATAGCCGAGTTTATTTGTATGCACGAAGAAATACATAAAATAGAAGTGTAATACATTCCTAATTTATACGCTGATCATTTATCAAAATTGGTAATTGATCTTCAAGGTGCTGTAACTAGCTGAAAGTTCTGAGCACCAACAAGCAGGAGACAGGGATTGGGCCAGTACAGTGCTCACACAACATGGGCAGAAATACTGTACGGACAAAGGAACATCCGATTCTTCTAAGCAGCTACAGAACATAAAAGAGGTATAGTACCTACAGAATAGTTACAGTTGGCGTGTACGCTAGAGGGTGGTCCCAGAGCTATCTTTGTTTTTCCTTAATGGCTAAAGTAATGATTCCTGCATTTGGGGGCCCAGGACGTTGAATACCGTGGTTCCGCTCTCAGGGAGTCCGGTCCACACACCGTAACGTTTAAAACATTAAAAAAAAAAAAAACCCACTTAATTTTGCCGCTGGGGGAACAGCAGTTTAAAATCTCGTGATTTGACAAGCAAACATCCCTTATTATCGGAAGTGAGAAACACTTCCCAGATCAGAGAGGCCTAAGAAATGTAGGTTGCAAACTAACTAACCACATTCCGGGGAGGCTCAGCCAGAAGCTGCTTATGTAAACCAGACATATATATTGGCAATAGAGCAATGAGGCTTTAAAAATACTGCTTGTAATACTCTATATAAAAGACATTATTTTGATGATTGTAATAAGCATTTTATGTGGTCTGCAGGTATCCCTGACCTATGTTATTTTTTCGGACCTGTGCAAATCTGGTCGGTCCTGGATAACCCACTGGACGTTTGGTAGCTTTAAAGTATTATAAACAGAAAATGGGAGAGATTTGGGGCTATATTAACTAAGCCGTGTTACTCTATAAGGCAACTGTGTAACAGTACAGGTGAACAACACCTTTATTGGAGCTAATTCATATGCACAACGGATCACCGACATTTCAGTCCATAACTGGACCTTCATCGGGCCTTGGGGAAAAAAACCACCTCACAGTACAAACTAGTGATGTACCGAGTACCCGGGAATTACCCGGTACCCAGCGCTTTTTCAGCTACCTGGAAAATACCTGGAAAATACCCAGACCCGGCTTACCAATAGGAACGCTCCTGCTCAAGTCACATGGTTCCCCATCTCCCACCAGCATCAGCTGTGTGCGGTATTCCTGCTGCTCCCGCCGGCTGAACACACATTTCTGCTACCGCCACCAGGATGTCTTCTGCTGCTCCCAGATGTCACCGTGGTCCTCCTCACCCTCAGCAGCAATCTCCTAACCCTGCAGGTAAGTGCCGTCCAGGTAACCGGTACCCGGCCAGGCACAATGGTTCGTTTTGCCCGGGTACCCGTTACCCGGTTTTCAGAAAATGTAGGACCCGGTACAGCACTAGTACAGACCATTCATATGAACAGACACAAATGTGCTTCATGGTTTAACATCCTTAATTCTGAATCCATCCCAAAAATCTTTTCCTTTGTAAAGGAACCAGAGCTATCAAATGTTTGTTTAAAGCACCGTCGCGTTTATTTAAGGAAGCCAATTATGTTGTCAAGTTGTTTACAACTTGTGCTTTGTAAGATAAGAGGGGCAGCCCATTTACAGTGTTTAATATTCTACATCCAGCTGCGTGCTCAAAATAAAACAGGTACTGTTATGGGTCAGTGCAGAACCTCTCTCTGCGCCGACACGTAGACTTTCAAATCATATAGCAACGATACAGCAGCATTAGGCAGGGGGGTCGCCATGACGGGGGAACAGGGCTTGACCGCTCCTTGGCGCTCCCTGACTGCTTTCCTTCACGCCGGCGTGAACGGGGAGTGACCAGGGGAGGAGCTGGGGGGGGAGGAGGGTACTTAAAGCCCAGCTGGTGGGCGTGTGTTTGGTTCGATGCCCACCAGCTTTTATACCTCCAGATCCGGTCTCCGTCGTTAGTTGTACCTGTGTATGTGGGTACTGGGCAATTAAGAGAGGGGAGATCCATCGCAGCCTCCCTGGTCATGTAAATTTAAAGTGTATCCCATTCCATACCCTCTCTCTCCCGCCACCCCCATACCCACTCTCTCCCCCCCACCCCCACCCCGCTCTCCCCCAACCCCCATCAATGCTCTCCCCCCAGTCCCTCTATCCCCCCGCCCCCATCCCTCTCTCCCCATCTCTCTCTTCCCCCATCCTCTCTCTCCCGCTCCCCAGCCCTCTCTCCCCATCTCTCTCTTCCCCCATCCTCTCTCCCCCATCCCATCTCTCTCTCCCGCCCCCCATCCCTCTCTCCCCATCTCTCTCTCTACCCCCATCCCCCTCTAGTTCTAGCCCTTCTCGTTCTCTGAAATATTCTTCCCTCCTGTACATTGTTAGAGCCCTTTATATATTTGAAAGTTTTAATCTTATCCTCTCTCGCTTTCTTTTCTCCTCCGAGCTGTAAATGCAGAGGCTCATTTGGCCGCATCCACTGGTCAACGCGCAGCTGGTGAGTGGATCAGTAAGAGTGACCAGTTACTTTAATAGTTGGCTCTAATGTCTCAGGCTATTGTTTCCCGTCTCTGCGTGGGCAAAGTTTGGAGGGCAATAGCTTTTCATCTGTGGGACACCCACTTGGTGAAGGACTGATGTGGTCCTTCAATGAAAGACCACTTGGTGCAAATATACAAAAAGTAATGTACTGCTTTAAAAAAGCAGTCCCTCCGCTCAAACCACGCACCCCCCCTCCCACACCCGCCCCCCCCCTCCCACACCCGCCCCCCCTCCCTCCCGCTCCGGCTCCCGGCTCCCTACACACCGCATATCGCGGTCTGTGCGTGTCATCGCGCCGCCTGTCTGCAGTGCGGGCGCGCTGACTGAGGGAGCGGGGCCTTAGCCTTAGACCAAAGTGCCGGCTTAGTGGGTCAAATATGGGTGATTAGCACTTTTCATTGAAAAATATGTTTTCTAATAATATTAGCATTTTCACAATCCTTGTTTAATCCTTGTCGCTATTTAAGGCTGTTTGAGAGTTCATCCCTACTCAAATGAATGGGGCTAAAGGCTCCTCTAGCACGAGGAAGATATCTCCACATGAGTCTTCATGTCCATGTCCTCTGCACCTTTGGCATTACCAGATAAGATTAGAAATACAGAGGAACCAAAAAAATTACCCACATATTACACGGCCACGCCAATGGAGTACGCAGAACCTCCCAAATCATGAGCAAGTAATCGCTTGGGGTAATGATGATGTCGAGAAAGGAAGGGCTGACCCTCATGACGTTCAGGGTACGTAATCAGTCAACCAATGTTACATTTAAAAAAATTAAAAATTCAAATAAAGCCAAAAAATACATTGTGGTTTCATTTTTATTTTGCTATATAAAACCATCCCTTTAAAGTATGTTAATTTGCTACAGAAAGTTGCTGTTTGCTAATAGCTTTACCTTTAAGAATACTAATGAGTACAGGGTTATAGGGTCAGTATTTTCGGTATATGAAATAATTAACGTGCTCAGGTGTTGATGACGACACAAAGTAGAAGTATAAAAGTATAAAAGACCCATCATAATTACTCTTTTAAAAACCAGATGGCTAGTTGCCACATTATAAACTTTTACTGGGACAAATAAATGTTTGATTTACAAGAGACAGGTGGCTCGGTAATCATGGAAATTATTCATTTTTAGGCCGTCAGCTGCAATGTAGTCATTTCGCTCCCAAGCAATGACTTACAGTATAATGGCCAACTGTTTCTACCACTAAATGTAGCGGGTGCTTTGTATCACATGCAGCGCTGTGAGCATTCGGTGTTTCTTCCTTTGCAAAGTAATAACATTCAACAGACTACAGAGACCTGATCTTTTATGTTAAAACCTCCTTTTACACCGGTGAGACCACCGAGGTCTGATGTGTTGTGCTTGACTGACCTGTACAGCCGTAAAAAGACAATGCACAAGGGCATATCTCCTGAGCATATAACACTTCACTGAGCCAAACCCCAGCACTTACACCAACGCTGAACAATGGCCCAATGTGTTTGCAGAGAAGACAATTTGTCTAAGAAAAATTGACATTTTTTTCCTTCAGCTCCGCCAGAGTGTGCAATGTATTAAAAGGAATGGCTGGGACCTTGAGGGCTATTGAATATCATTGTGCTGCAGAGTTCTCTGTCATTGTCACCACATCGCTGGGATAATTAAAGGTTGCAAATATATCTGAATTTTCAAGATAGTGAAGCTGAACATATTCTTTTAACAGTAGGTCACTTAAACGTGCAGTGAAGTGAAGGCCGCGCTATGCTTAATGGGATAAATCTTGGTGACTGATGCACCTCTTGAAAAAAAATTTGAAATATAACTATTTAAAATACCTAAAAATATATATATATTTAATATCACTTACATTAGCGTTTCTGATTCACCCCAGATGATCAGTTTATCTGTTTTCTTTACCTTAAACCAGTTATGACATAATTACTCCCAAACGCTGGAAAACGGCCAATTGAGAATGGGTCACAAGGTGGGACAGAGATCATTTTAAACCCACCCGAAACATCTCATTACAATGTTTTCAGTCCTCGCTCGAGATAAACATCTTAAAACTATTTAGGAAACACTAAGGATCTGGCCTGCCAACAGGGGGGACCGGGACCGGCTCGCGAGGATTCCCCTGCTGGTGGGGAACTCGCGACATGGCCGCCCGCGCCAACGAGCGCAGCGGGACCGAGGCCTAAGGATCTGGCCTGCCAACAGGGGGGACGAGCCGGGACCAGGGTCCTGGGCCCGGCAGCTACAGATGACCCAGGCGTCTGGTGCTGGAAGTTGGGCCCCACCAGAGGCAAGGCCCAACTTCCCTGTCCGGGCGCCGGGCCTCTCTCTTTCGCTGGTGCACCGCAACCTGGACCCGACTTCCAGCCGGGTGTAGCTTCTGGCATGCACTGGCCAGAGAGAGAGGCCCGGCGGGAGAGGCAGGCCCGGCAGGAGGCCCGGTTGGAGTGAGAGGCCGGCGTGGGGGAGAGAGGCAGGCCCGGCAAGAGGCCCGGTTAGAGAGGCCCAGCGCGGGGGAGAGGCTCACAGCAGCCGGGGCACCAGGGACCTGAGATCACCAGGTAAGTGTGTATATGTATTTTGTGTGTGTAGTGGGTGGTTATTGTATTTTGTGCGGTAATGCCTTTAGTGTGGGGAGGGGGTATTGTGTGTGGGGAGGGGGTATTTTGTGCGGTAATGCCTTTAGTGTGGGGAGGGGGTATTGTGTGTGGGGAGGGGGTATTTTGTGTGTGGAAGGGGGGTATTGTATTTTGTGTCTGGAAGGAGGGGGGTTATTGTGGGTGGTAATTATTGTGGTGGGATTGTGTGTGTGGCTGGGGTGGGGAGAATGAGTGTAAGGAGGGGGGGATTGTGGTAGTGGGATTAGGTGAGAGAGGGGTAATTAAGTGATAGCAGAGCCCCCCTCTGTGGGGGGGGGGAGTGTGAGAGGAGAGGGATGGGGGAATGAGAGAGTGGAAGAGGGGGAGAGAAATACATGAGGAGAGGGCGGGAATAAAGGAGGTGGCTTGTAAAGAGGTGTAAAAGGGGAAGGGATGGGGGTGGGCTCTTAATGCTGCTGGGGGGGGGATTCTGGTCGAAACGCTAGTCCTGTGCTCTGGGAAATCGCCGGCTGCCCTGCGTAGGATTGTATTTAGTTAGCGGCGCCATAACATAACTTGTCCAAATAATAAACCTTAAGGTGCCATATAGCTTAACGCAGCTTGGGAAACATGGCTCCCAGAGTCCGAGTCCATTTCCCTAAAGTGCGGTACCGTTTCCAATATGAAGCTCCCTCAGCTGAACGCTCAGTAACAGCTGGGGATGGGGAGGCTCCCTCAGCTGAACGCTCAGTAACAGCTGGGGATGGGGAGGCTCCCTCAGCTGAACGCTCAGTAACAGCTGGGGATGGGGAGGCTCCCTCAGCTGAACGCTCAGTAACAGCTGGGGATGGGGAGGCTCCCTCAGCTGAACGCTCAGTAACAGCTGGGGATGGGGAGGCTCCCTCAGCTGAACGCTCAGTAACAGCTGGGGATGGGGAGGCTCCTTCAGCTGAACGCTCAGTAACAGCTGGGGATGGGGAGGCTCCCTCAGCTGAACGCTCAGTAACAGCTGGGGATGGGGAGGCTCCCTCAGCTGAACGCTCAGTAACAGCTGGGGATGGGGAGGCTCCCTCAGCTGAACGCTCAGTAACAGCTGGGGATGGGGAGGCACGCGTCGCTTGGCTAACTGCTGCAAAAACCTACACGGAAACATATATATTTTTTAGAACCAAAACTTTGAAAGTGCTGACTCTTCTTAAATAATAATGTTAGCGTGCGAGGGGAAACTGCGCCACAATGCGCCACAATGCGCCCTGCGGGGGAAGTACCAATCAGGGATAAGCATACCTTCACTTTCTGGAGATTTTCAACTGTTGCCGTCAGATCCTCAATTTCCAGCTTCATGCTTTGTTTCTCCTTCTCCAGTTTAATTCGTACCCTTTGCGTGTTTTCATGCTGCTCTGCGGCTTCAACCAGAGAGCTGGCGTGTTTCTTCCGGAGAGCTGACGCGGTGGCGTCCGACTGAAGCACAGCGTCCTCCAGCTCTTGCCGCAGACGCGTCAGTTCATATTCACGCTTTTTATTTATCTCGACCTGGGTGAAACATGAAAGACACAATACTCTGAGATTACTAAACATGGCACAGTAACACAGCAATACTCTGAGAGTACTTAAACATGGCACAGTAACACAGCAATACTCTGAGAGTACTTAAACATGGTACAGTCACACAGCAATACTCTGAGATTACTAAACATGGCACAGTAACACAGCAATACTCTGAGATTACTAAACATGGCACAGTAACACAGCAATACTCTGAGATTACTAAACATGGCACAGTAACACAGCAATACTCTGAGATTACTAAACATGGCACAGTAACACAGCAATACTCTGAGAGTACTTAAACATGGCACAGTAACACAGCAATACTCTGAGATTACTTAAACATGGCACAGTAACACAGCAATACTCTGAGATTACTTAAACATGGCACAGTAACACAGCAATACTCTGAGATTACTTAAACATGGCACAGTAACACAGCAATACTCTGAGAGTACTTAAACATGGCACAGTAACACAGCAATACTCTGAGATTACTTAAACATGGCACAGTAACACAGCAATACTCTGAGATTACTTAAACATGGCACAGTAACACAGCAATACTCTGAGATTACTTAAACATGGTACAGTCACACAGCAATACTCTGAGATTACTTAAACATGGCACAGTCACACAGCAATACTCTGAGATTACTTAAACATGGCACAGTCACACAGCAATACTCTGAGATTACTAAACATGGCACAGTCACACAGCAATACTCTGAGATTACTTAAACATGGCACAGTAACACAGCAATACTCTGAGATTACTTAAACATGGCACAGTCACACAGCAATACTCTGAGATTACTTAAACATGGCACAGTCACACAGCAATACTCTGAGATTACTTAAACATGGCACAGTCACACAGCAATACTCTGAGATTACTTAAACATGGCACAGTAACACAGCAATACTCTGAGATTACTTAAACATGGTACAGTCACACAGCAATACTCTGAGATTACTTAAACATGGCACAGTAACACAGCAATACTCTGAGATTACTTAAACATGGCACAGTAACACAGCAATACTCTGAGATTACTAAACATGGCACAGTCACACAGCAATACTCTGAGATTACTTAAACATGGCACAGTCACACAGCAATACTCTGAGATTACTTAAACATGGTACAGTCACACAGCAATACTCTGAGATTACTTAAACATTGCACAGTAACACAGCAATACTCTGAGATTACTTAAACATGGCACAGTCACACAGCAATAATCTGAGAGTACTTAAACATGGCACAGTCACACAGCAATACTCTGAGATTACTTAAACATGGCACAGTAACACAGCAATACTCTGAGATTACTTAAACATGGCACAGTAACACAGCAATACTCTGAGATTACTTAAACATGGCACAGTCACACAGCAATACTCTGAGATTACTAAACATGGCACAGTCACACAGCAATACTCTGAGATTACTTAAACATGGCACAGTCACACAGCAATACTCTGAGATTACTTAAACAAGGCACAGTAACACAGCAATACTCTGAGATTACTTAAACATGGCACAGTAACACAGCAATACTCTGAGATTACTTAAACATGGCACAGTCACACAGCAATACTCTGAGAGTACTTAAACATGGCACAGTAACACAGCAATACTCTGAGAGTACTTAAACATGGCACAGTAACACAGCAATACTCTGAGATCACTTAAACATGGCACAGTAACACAGCAATACTCTGAGATTACTAAACATGGCACAGTAACACAGCAATACTCTGAGATTACTTAAACATGGCACAGTAACACAGCAATACTCTGAGATTACTAAACATGGCACAGTAACACAGCAATACTCTGAGATTACTAAACATGGCACAGTAACACAGCAATACTCTGAGAGTACTTAAACATGGCACAGTAACACAGCAATACTCTGAGATTACTTAAACATGGCACAGTAACACAGCAATACTCTGAGATTACTTAAACATGGCACAGTAACACAGCAATACTCTGAGATTACTTAAACATGGCACAGTAACACAGCAATACTCTGAGAGTACTTAAACATGGCACAGTAACACAGCAATACTCTGAGATTACTTAAACATGGCACAGTAACACAGCAATACTCTGAGATTACTTAAACATGGCACAGTAACACAGCAATACTCTGAGATTACTTAAACATGGTACAGTCACACAGCAATACTCTGAGATTACTTAAACATGGCACAGTCACACAGCAATACTCTGAGATTACTAAACATGGCACAGTCACACAGCAATACTCTGAGATTACTTAAACATGGCACAGTAACACAGCAATACTCTGAGATTACTTAAACATGGTACAGTCACACAGCAATACTCTGAGATTACTTAAACATGGCACAGTAACACAGCAATACTCTGAGATTACTAAACATGGCACAGTCACACAGCAATACTCTGAGATTACTTAAACATGGCACAGTCACACAGCAATACTCTGAGATTACTTAAACATGGTACAGTCACACAGCAATACTCTGAGATTACTTAAACATTGCACAGTAACACAGCAATACTCTGAGATTACTTAAACATGGCACAGTCACACAGCAATACTCTAAGAGTACTTAAACATGGCACAGTCACACAGCAATACTCTGAGATTACTTAAACATGGCACAGTAACACAGCAATACTCTTAGATTACTTAAACAAGGCACAGTAACACAGCAATACTCTGAGATTACTTAAACATGGCACAGTAACACAGCAACACTCTGAGATTACTTAAACAAGGCACAGTAACACAGCAATACTCTGAGATTACTTAAACATGGCACAGTCACACAGCAATACTCTGAGATTACTTAAACATGGCACAGTAACACAGCAATACTCTGAGATTACTTAAACATGGCACAGTAACACAGCAATACTCTGAGATTACTAAACATGGCACAGTCACACAGCAATACTCTGAGATTACTTAAACATGGCACAGTCACACAGCAATACTCTGAGATTACTTAAACATGGCACAGTAACACAGCAATACTCTGAGATTACTTAAACATGGCACAGTAACACAGCAATACTCTGAGATTACTTAAACATGGCACAGTAACACAGCAATACTCTGAGATTACTTAAACATGGCACAGTCACACAGCAATACTCTGAGATTACTTAAACATGGCACAGTAACACAGCAATACTCTGAGAGTACTTAAACATGGCACAGTAACACAGCAATACTCTGAGATCACTTAAACATGGCACAGTAACACAGCAATACTCTGAGATTACTAAACATGGCACAGTAACACAGCAATACTCTGAGATTACTTAAACATGGCACAGTAACACAGCAATACTCTGAGAGTACTTAAACATGGCACAGTAACACAGAAATACTCTGAGATCACTTAAACATGGCACAGTAACACAGCAATACTCTGAGATTACTAAACATGGCACAGTAACACAGCAATACTCTGAGATTACTTAAACATGGCACAGTAACACAGCAATACTCTGAGATTACTTAAACATGGCACAGTAACACAGCAATACTCTGAGATTACTTAAACATGGTACAGTCACACAGCAATACTCTGAGATTACTTACACATGGTACAGTAACACAGCAATACTCTTAGATTACTTAAACAAGGCACAGTAACACAGCAATACTCTGAGATTACTTAAACATGGCACAGTAACACAGCAATACTCTGAGATTACTTAAACAAGGCACAGTAACACAGCAATACTCTGAGATTACTTAAACATGGCACAGTAACACAGCAATACTCTGAGATTACTTAAACAAGGCACAGTCACACAGCAATACTCTGAGATTACTTAAACATGGCACAGTAACACAGCAATACTCTGAGAGTACTTAAACATGGTACAGTCACACAGCAATACTCTGAGATTACTTAAACATGGCACAGTAACACAGCAATACTCTTAGATTACTTAAACATGGCACAGTCACACAGCAATACTCTGAGATTACTTAAACATGGCACAGTAACACAGCAATACTCTGAGATTACTTAAACATGGCACAGTAACACAGCAATACTCTGAGATTACTAAACATGGCACAGTCACACAGCAATACTCTGAGATTACTTAAACATGGCACAGTCACACAGCAATACTCTGAGATTACTTAAACATGGCACAGTAACACAGCAATACTCTGAGATTACTTAAACATGGCACAGTAACACAGCAATACTCTGAGATTACTTAAACATGGCACAGTAACACAGCAATACTCTGAGATTACTTAAACATGGCACAGTCACACAGCAATACTCTGAGATTACTTAAACATGGCACAGTAACACAGCAATACTCTGAGATTACTTAAACATGGCACAGTCACACAGCAATACTCTGAGATTACTTAAACATGGCACAGTAACACAGCAATACTCTGAGATTACTTAAACATGGCACAGTAACACAGCAATACTCTGAGATTACTTAAACATGGCACAGTAACACAGCAATACTCTGAGATTACTTAAACATGGCACAGTAACACAGCAATACTCTGAGATTACTTAAACATGGCACAGTAACACAGCAATACTCTGAGATTACTAAATATTACTAAACATTCAAATGTTCAATAAAGGTCTGTAAATGTGAAAATGGAACCTAAAAAGGTTTCTCAAGAATCTAAAAAGTTTGGTAGAAATTGTCAAAGGGAAAATCAATATTTTTCTTTGAGCTTCGCTAGACTCGAAGCTATCCCGAAGTATGGTGAGAGGGAGGGGGAGAGAGGGAGGGGGAGAGGGGTAGAGAGGGAGGGGGAGAGAGGGAGGGAGAGAGAGGGAGAGAGGAAGAGAGGGAGGGGGAGAGAGAGGGGGAGGGGAGAGAGGGAGAGAGGGAAGGGGGCAGGGGGCAGGGGGGAGAGGGGGGAGAGGGGGAGAGGGGGGAGAGGGAGAAGGATTCTGGGAGAGCAATCTCTCTGCATATAGAACAGTTTACAAACAGTGATATAGTGAAAAATTCATGATTAAGCGCTAGTACTAAACATACAATATACCAAAAATTAAACCAAAAATAAATGTGTTAAAGTCCCAATGTCCTTGAAGATCAATGGCCGCCTAACTGACCCCCCTGGCTTCTCAGAAAGTACGTGATGAAGCTAATGGCCTAAATGGCGCCACAGATGACAATCCTACAGAAGATACTATATGACCAGTGTGACAGAGTGAAGTCAACTCCTATCAGTTGCGCCTGGGAGACATATGTCTGAGTGCTTCATCCAGCACTCATAAGGGTTAACTCAGGTGGAAGTTAGGAAATCAGAACTCTTTAGCTGACACCTGAGAGCCAGCAAGGTAGATAAAGGATCATGTGACTGGCAGTAGCTCCCAGAGAGAGAGAGAGAAGCACACTGCTTCGTGAGCCCTTAGCCAGAGGGATTTCACCAAAGACTACTTCAACTAAAGTAAGGATTATTCATTTGTTCACTGACTGCTTAAAGTACCCTTATGGTTTGGTTCTGGTTTAGCCAGCCAGTCTGCTAGATAGGTCTGCTGTGTTATTAGTCAGTTTTTCTCCCAAAGTGGAGCAGGATTTATTTTGTTAAAGGGGCAGTGTACCCGCATGTTATGTTACTGTGGAGAAATAAAGCCACTGAACGTTTTTATTTATCCTGAAACTATACGTGTGGACTGTTCCCTGACCTCGGCTACAGGCCGTCCTGCCACAACCATCCAAACCCTTAGGTGCATCCAGATGAACGTTGCCAATCTCTAGTGTCCGTAGGGTTTTCTTTCTGACACTACAAGGACCCCGTAGCTGAAATCCTCCCGGTGACGTCACCACGGCAGCAGTGAGGCCAGCAGCCGAGCAGGAGGAATCCCTGCACCGGCAGCTGTAATACACCAGATAGGAGCTGGTACGGAGGCGCAGTCTGGGTGAACTATACAAGTTTGTGCTAGCCACCAGACGCCGCCGTATGCCGCCACGAGGTGCTGGGCACCATCAGACGCCGTTGATCTCTGGCATCGCCATATGAGGAGAGACAGCCAGGGGAAAACGCACTAATAATGGTTCCTACTTACAGGCGCATGTCCTCAGGACTGATCGTGAGTAGGATTCCAACTTTACTCATCTTGGAGAGGTGACTCCAATTAGGAGTTTTTGGGCTAGTCCAACGTGCCCATTTCCAAGCTTTTTATCTTATGCAGCATAATATTTTATTGTATTTTATGTGAATAAATATACACCTAAGAGTTTTTCTATTGTCATTTAAACTGGTTAATAATTGTTTGATCCTTTAGTTAGCTACATCTCTATGGTTATCAAAGGTAATGCACCATTGCTGTTTTCTGCGCCTTTTTTTATGTTTCACATAATTCCATGATTGAGTGAGACTGCAGCAAGGAATCTCCGCACACCAGAGATTGGCGAAGTTCATCCGGATTCACCTCAGGGTTTGGCTGGTCATATAGTATCTTCTGTAAGATTGTCATCTGTGGCGCCATATACGCCATTAGCTTCCTCACGTTTACAAACAGTGTTATCACAACACAATTAGGTTTCTATGGAGACAATAAAACTTTGTTTGTATAAAACTGCTGTCAATGACCCGAACGTAAGTTTACTTTGGTCCTGGGATGGACTGTGCCTTTAATAATAAGCCAGAGTAGCCATTTCCTGAAATTGTTACATACTGTAGCTAGCCCATCACTGTAAGACTGTATAGCAAGGCTATACAACCGGCCATTTATAATGGCACATTTTAGCTGAGACCTCTTCCTTTTTAGAAAATCAATATTTCTGCTATGGCATGAGGGATGAATGTAAGAAATTCTGTGGAGTTAAATCTTTACCATTTACTCATCAATATTTAGCACCCAGCTCTGGAAAGAACAGATAGAGTTACGCAAAGGTGTTTAGGGTTTAATCAATGGGGATTTTTTTTTACTGAAAACAGCTTGATCGGCCTCTTAGGCGGATACAGAATAAGCTCCTATAAGAGTTATTGGAAACGGGCGCCTCTATACATTTTATTATTCTGTAACCATTTTACCTGCTTACCCTGGTGAGCAATTTGGGACATGTTTTAAAGGTTATGCCAAGAGTTGAATTTCTTGGCACAGTACAAGCTGGCATGAATTCAGCATCTAGGGCCATCTCTTCTCTTCCTTCAGGTTGTGTCAAATAAATCAGCCATGTAATATCTATGTCCAGCATTAAAAGTATACTCGTGATTTCCTTACCCAGAGACAGCAGGGGACTGGTTTAGGAATGTCACTAGCGATGTTATTTGTGGTCTTCATTACCCACCAGTTGGTTGGAGGCACTTACTGTACATACAAATGTATCGCCCTCATGTTCCCTGGACCCTCGGGAAGAGGTGACAGTTCCCTCGGCTCCTGAGAAATAGCAGCCATGCCCGTTCCCCCAGCGAGGGGCAGATAGTCCCATCTGTACACTGCAGGACTTTCATTATATAATTATCAGCATTAAGTATCGGTGTGTATGTGAGCCCATCACTTGTTTTATTTTGCATCTAACCATAGAAATGCACCCTCAACAGTGACATTACATAAACAAAGGCGTTTGATCGCTATAATTTGATCCCTGAAATACGTAACAGTCACTAATTCACTTGACTTGAAAAAGACTGCAGGCCAGAACTACTGAACAGTCTGCTGGTATCAGACACCTTCAATGCTGAAAAAAGCACCTTTTCTTTGGATTTAACTTGCCACAAATGTTTTGCAATTTTCATACAGGCACATAGCACATAGTTCCATATACCCTGGTCCTATACCTGGACCTTTCTAGTCCATATTCCCTGGTCCCCGTTCCCTGGTTCTTATACCGGACCTTCCTAGTCCCTATTACCTGGTCCCTATACCGGACTTTCCTTGTCCCTATTCCCTGGTCCATATACCTGGCCTTCCTAGTCCCTATTTCCTGGTCCCTATACCGGACCTTCCTAGTCCCTATTCCCTATTCTGAATCCCTATTCCCTGGTCCCTATATCTGTCCCCTAATCCCTCTTCCCTAGTTCATATTCCCAATGCCTATTCCCTGGTCCCTAGCCCGTAGTCTATATTCTCAGTCATTATTTCCTGGTCCCTTTTCCCTACATCTGGTCCTATTCCCTATTCCCTGGCGCCTCTTCCGGGGTCCCTATTCCCTGGCGCCTCTTCACTGGTCCCTATTCCCTATTCCCTGGCGCCTCTTCCGGGGTCCAGATTCTCGGACTATGTAACTTTTGCGGCAAGTTAAAACAAAGAAAATGTATATGACAAAGGTGCGAGAAGTGAAGCCTTAACCCCGTTACCGCGCCCCATGGTGCCCGGTAAGTGTGATGACACATGTACCTAAATGATTGCCTTACCCAGAGAGGAGAACACACTGAAAATGTCTGAAGTAAACGGACTACCTGGGACGCAGCAGTTCCACCAACTTCTTCAAGTCTGTCATGGAGGTCCTCAAGCTCTCCAGCAAGGTCACATCGCTGCTTCTCAACCTGTAAAGAAAACCGGATTATACATTACTGTGCAGTTATTTCTAACAAGGCACATTAGGGTACATGTTCAGCACAAATACAGTCATTTACATTGTTACATAGTAGCTTGGGATGGAGAAGATATATATGTCCATTAAAGTTCAACCTTTGTCAAATTATAATTGTCTGAGATACTCACTAATTGGGAACACAATTGAATATGTATCTGTGTGGTTTCTGTGTATATCTGTGTGCCCGGGCCATAACAATGGCTAAGTGGCCAGCATACAATGAGCCAAGGGCTAGCCTTCGTGTGGGGCCAGGTGCAGTGCTTGGGGACAATGGTGAGGTGGGGAAGGGCGAGCCTGCCCGCTGGGAGAGTACACACTCCAAGAAGCGAAGCATTGTCCTCTCGTTGGCAGTGAGGCATCTATCTCTGCGGGAGGTATGGAGCTGAAATCGGGAACCAGCGCTTGGGTCCTAGCCCGGTCGGCTCAGTTCCTATTGGTCAGTTCCAATTTCCCACTGTCCTAAACCCTTTGGGCATTAATGTCGCACACGGCCCCGATTGGTCAGTTCTGAACGCACCCCGGCCCCTGATTGGAAAGGTCTCCACTGATTGGTCGGCACCTGGTTCTCCATGTTTCCAAATGGAGGCCGAAAAATTATAGAAGACGACGCTGATCAGAGATCCACGGCTGTAAATGTCTAAAGACCAACTGTAGAGTGACCTGTGGAACCAGAGGCGGTCATCCCTAGTTACTGGTATAGTCTGGAACGGACTGATCGAGGCAGCAGCCAGGTTAAGCAAGCTTCCGCATTACCCTGCACCTAGTGAGCTGGGATTCACCCATAACCCCCTGTTCTGGCAAGTTATTGCTGTGTTTTTGTATTGTGTCCTGAGAGTCCGCGGAAAGACGCCTAGGGTCCGCGGGAAGACGGAGAGAGTCCGTCGGAAGACGCAGAGAGTCCACTGGAAGACGTCAAGAGTCCGCGGGAAGACGCCTAAGGTCCGTGGGAAGACGCCGAGAGTCCGCGGGAAGACGCCGAGAGTATGCGGGAAGACGCTCAGAGTCTGCAGGAAGAGAGAATCCACGGGAAGACACCAAGAGTCCACTGGAAGACACCGAGAGTACACGGGAAGACACCGAGAGTCCACGGGAAGACACCGAGAGTCCACGGGAAGACACCAAGACGTGGGAAGATGCTGAGAGTCGGTAGAAGACGCTGAGAGCCCGTGGAAAGAGACAGCAAAAATTCAGCACAAAAGTGGAAGGCGTTAGCGGCAATCCTAATTAAGACCTTAATTAATTTTTACTCACACCTTCCAAAGAGAATCTCCTTTCCTGAGCAAAAAGGGCAGAAATGCAAGCAAAAAGAAAAGGTTTTTTTATGTATGTACGGTGTTCATCTATGTATATACGGTGTGCATGTATGTACGGTGCGCATGTATGTACGGTGCACATGTATATATGTACGGTGTGCATGTATGTACGTACGGTGTGTATGTGTGTATGTATGTATGTATGTACGGTCTGCATGTATGTATGTATGTACGGTGTGCATGTATGTATGTACGGTGCACATGTATGTACGGTGCACATGTATATATGTATGGTGTGCATGTACGGTGTGTGTGTATGTATGTATGTATGTACGGTGTGCATGTATGTATGTACGGTGCACATGTATATATGTATGGTGTGCATGTACGGTGTGCATGTATGTACATACGGTGTGTATGTGTGTATGTATGTATGTATGTACGGTCTGCATGTATGTACGTACGGTGTGTATGTGTGTATGTATGTATGTACGGTGTGCATGTATGTACGTACGGTGTGTATGTGTGTATGTATGTATGTATGTACGGTCTGCATGTATGTATGTATGTACGGTGTGCATGTATGTATGTACGGTGCACATGTATGTACGGTGCACATGTATATATGTATGGTGTGCATGTACGGTGTGTATGTATGTATGTATGTACGGTGTGCATGTATGTATGTACGGTGCACATGTATATATGTATGGTGTGCATGTACGGTGTGCATGTATGTACATACGGTGTGTATGTGTGTATGTATGTATGTATGTACGGTCTGCATGTATGTACGTACGGTGTGTATGTGTGTATGTATGTATGTACGGTCTGCATGTATGTATGTATGTATAACAGTGTTTCCCCCACCTGATGGGAGATTCTGCCATTACAGCATGTGTGGTGCATGCTACCTGTTGGTAAGCAGGAGGGCTGAGTCATCCGCCGATGGTAGTGGGGACACAAGACAGGTTTCTGGGGTACATACTCGACATAGATCTCTAGTGGTAGAGCGCCTCCATCTGCCGCAGGCTCCAGATGTATGGAGGTGATCTCCTACGGTAGAACACAATCCCCTCTCCTTTCCCAGTAAGATCACACACCAGGCAGGCGGTATAATAACTGGAACGGTTTATTCTGTTCAGCACAATACAGTCGCAACAGGCCCTCTGCCTCTATGCAGTCTCTAGTGTTGTATCCAGCTGTAGGATGGTACCTGGACCTGCACTACAGGTCAAGGGCCCCCGCAGCAGTCCTTGCTCTTCCCTGATCCTCTATCAGGATCAGGGGAAAGGTGCACACTCACTCTCCCCCAAGGGGAAGAGGAACAGGGTAGGCCAGTATTCAGGCAACTTGTGTCTGACCTGCCTCTCTCAAGTGGAGAGAGGCACTGACTAAATTTGGGCGGCAATCTCCTTAAGTACAGCCAGGAGGAGGGCACCAGGTCTGACCCAAGATTGGGTGAACCCAGGCCTGGTTCCACCTCCTACCCTGTCACTCAAGGGCACTGCAGGGAGTGGGGAAACCACATGATAAGTACTGGCAAGCCTGCTCTTACCAGGGCTTACTGTCAGTCAGGGCAGACTGATAGCCAAGAACCAGTCCTGGCTACATATGTATGATACGCATGTACGTACGGAGCACATGTATGTACGGTGCGTATGTATGTATGTATGCATGCATGTACAGTGTGTATGTATGCACGGTGCGTATATATGATGTGTATGTATGTTAGTTATATGAAATGTGCTATAAAACTTGCAATTCCTTTGCCCCAGCACCAAGGATAGTAAAACAGTGGTAAAAGTTAGCAAATTGATGGTGTCCTGTGGTATTAGACAGCTGTACAATCTTTGCTATAAAATTATATTCCTATATACCATTATAATGCAAACTGTGTAATTGAAATTGGACTTTCAGTTTTTATGACGGAACAAGGATAGATCTCTAATAATATTGTGGATAGTTGTAGATTATAACTTGCTATGATTAAGGTTCTGCTAGGAGCTTCTTCGAAATTGCGTAATATTTTGTAATCCGTCCAGAACAGCATAAAAACAAAAGAGAAAATAGAAAAAAAATATAAGCAGCTCTGAGCATCAGAGGCCTCATCTCTCTCAGAAACTGCAGCGCAGCGTCCGGCTCTGAGCGCAAAACACTTCCAGGAAGAAGGAATTATCAATGACATAACAGCTCAATATAAATACTAATACTGTTTGGAGATCGTATTAAATCAAAAAGTGCTTATAGCCTAGTACAGGGGCGGTCAACACCAGGTTATACGAATATCCCTGCTTCAGTATATAGGTGGCTCAATCAGTGGTGCAGTTTTTGACTGAGCCACCTGTGCTGAAGCAGGGATGTCCTGAAACCTGACTATTTGTGGCCCTTGAGGACTTGCCCACCCCGCTCTGCCCCCTGCACTGGTATAATGCAATGACAGATAGAAAATTCAGTAACAAACTCCAAGAGAACCAAATGATTATCTACAAAGCAGAATGTTAATGTATAACAGAAATAAAATACCGTGGCGAGAAGCATCTCACCTGCTCAATCTTTTTAGTGGGTCCCGCTTACCTCCACTACAGCGAGGGAGTGCTGCGGCGGGTTGCGCCAGCTTGTGGTAGGCGACCTGTAGCAGGCCGCCGCCATCTTGGATTCGATTGCTCATGCTCGAGATGCCGCACATCCGCAGTGATAGGCGCGCGAGGTGGTCATTGGATAACAGGGCTCCGCGGGGACTACAAACCCCACAATGCACAGGGGCAGCTAGTCAGGTGCCGGCAGAGACAATAGGGCACTAGTATTTCCCTGGTAGGGGAAATATACTTTGCGCGTGCTAGGAGCACATCAGTCAGAGCTGGGACATCAGAGGGTAAGGGTGTAGGTGCAGGGTGTCAGTAGGCCCCTGCACTAGGCCAGAGACCACCTGTCAGGCCCCAGCTAGGCCCAAACTCCCCTGTTCCGTTTGTAGCTGCTACAGGGACAGGCCCTTAGACAGGGACACTGCCCCCTTTAGCAGTCAGAGTGTCAGGGACAAAGAAGGAGGCTGCGCAGTAGTTGCGGCCTGTGGTCTGGGACCAGACCACCACCGCAAGACACAGACACTACCTTCACGGTGATATTATCAACGCCGGAATTCACCCCACGTGGAGGCGGACGCCATCGCGGACAACGTCGCTGGATCAACGGATCCTTATCTTCAGTCGGTGATACCAGGTGCACCTGGAAGGTATACCAACATTCCACAAGGGCACCAACAGTAACATGCAGGTGTGGGCCGCGCTGTCACACACACATTGGGGGGGTTGCTCCTTGTGGACACCAGGGTGGTTGAGTGCTCAAGGGCCCCTCAGTACTTTGGGGACTATATACCCAGTGTGGACATTGTGGTGGAGGGCACGGTGAGGGTAAGGCCGTGCATGGCCTAGTTGGTGGGGACTGTATATGGTTACTCTTTTCATCATGAGTGTGTATTTCTTATATTGTCCTGTGACGGGGTTATCCAACACTGTTAAGATCCCGCATAGGTGGAGGCGCTGGCATCAGAAGGCTCAGATACACCCCAGGCTCCCAGCAGCGGAGGCCCAGGCCTCCTGTGAGCTGCAGGGACAGCACCACATACACAGTAGCCGCCTTATCTCCCAGGGGGTGGGGGAAAGTGAGCTACATAAGTTTGCCATAATAAGGTCTGTGAGGGGTTAACAAGGCCGAATCGGAGATAACTGCCGTTCAAGGTAATGAACGCAGGATTGGGTGCGTTACCCCACCGCGAACCTATTCAAATCTCTCCCATACCGTCTAAACTGTGCGATCAGACGGCAATTGTCCCAGTTATTTCACGTCTGTGCTGGCAGCAGATGAAATAGCCGAAGGTGCCTGAAATAATTATATATCAGGAGGGTGCAGACAGCAAATCAATGCTCCTCTTTCTTGTGGCTCCTATGTGCTCCCTCCCACTCAGACCAGCACTAGGAAGCCCCCTGCAAAGAGCTGTAAAACAGAGACATTTCATTGGCTGCCCCTTGTATGGTCCTGCACCTCAGCACAATCTTCCGTAACCCTACAGGACTGTACCCAGAGAGCGCAAGAAAGAGGGGCCTATGTACATAAGTAACTGTCACCTACAGGACTGTACCCAGAGAGCACAAGAAAGAGGGGCCTATGTACACAAGTAACTGTCACCTACAGGACTGTACCCAGAGAGCGCAAGAAAGAGGGGCCTATGTACATAAGTAACTGTCACCTACAGGACTGTACCCAGAGAGCGCAGGAAAGAGGGGCCTATGTACACAAGTAACTGTCAGAAACAGCTTTTTTGGTGCAGGGAAATCTCATTTTAAAATTGCGCTTACGTGTGTCTGTATATTAAGCTGTGTGTCTGTATATTAAGCTAACACTTCTCCATCTGCATAAAAAAATAAGTATAGCCTGGTCCCCTGGACCCGTTTGTCCCCTTACCTTTCCATAGGCAGCGGAGGCTGGGGAGAGTGCGCGGGGATGCGCAGAGGAGCATAGTTGTGGTGGCCATTCGGTCCTAGCTCCGCTGGGAACTACAAGTCCCAGCAGCCTCAGGGGCTGCAGACCACATGTTGCCAGGCAGCCAATAGGGCTGCTGCATTTAAAACAGTTAGGACAGTGATAACAGTTAGAACAGTGATAGGGCAGTTGGTCAGTTGGAGCCAGGAGAGAGAAAGGGAAGGTAGGGTCTGGGTGTCAGTGGCATCCAGACTAGGCCAGATTAACCCTTTAGGTCCAAGATAGGCCCCACTCACCTAATCAGATTGTGGCTGCTACAGGGAAACCCCTAGCTAGGGACATTTCCCCTGTAGCTGTATACAGTTAGTGTATAGTGCCATTTGAAGACGCCGCACAGCGATTTGCGGACTGTGGTCTGGGGCAGGACCACCACCGCACTATCAAAGACTAGCAAAGGTGAGACCCTCCTACCGGAGTTCACCCCACGCAGAGGCGGAGGCTTCGCTGACATCGACGTCGCTGGATCAGTGGATCCCTTTTGCTCTTCAGCCATACCCGGGTGCTGGAGCACCTGGGCAGGTACCGCACAATGTGCACCAACTATAACACTTTCAGTTACTGTGGGCACCGCTGCCTCACACTTCTGGGTGACACCGGGTTGGGAGGGTGCCCAGGGCATCTCTGTACATTGGGGGACACTCTCACCGGGGCAGGGTGTGTGTGGGTAAGGCCGTGCGAGGTCATGTTCTATGGTTATTGTTTTGATTATTGTATGTCAGTAAACTTGTTATTATATACACTGTGTATTTATTGCATTGGTTCCTGTAACCGGGTTATCCCACATAGTAGGATCCCGCACAGGTGGAGGCGCTGTCACCCGACGGATCAGGTACACCCCAGGCTCCCAGCAGCGGAGGCCCAGGCCTCCTGTGAGCCGCAGGTAACGCACCACATACACAGTAGCCGCCATATCTCCCAGGGGGTGGGGGGGAAAGTGCACTACATAAAAATAAAGCATTTATCATTTTTTTGGGGTGCACAGAAATGGACGGCACAGGGGTGTTAATGGAATAATATAATAAAAAGAATGTTTCTGTGCGCCCCAAAAAAGGAGAAAGTGCGTCAAAATCGGCCACCAGGTTCAACTTGGCGTAAACCCTAAAAAGTCTGTTAATAGTATTAAACAGTATTAAGTTGTGATGTATCAACCAAAAAAGTAATTGACACAGCGCAAATGTGTCACCATTATAGGGGCCCTGCAGGGTATATTGGGGGGGAGTAACACACCATTATAGGGGTCCTGAATGGTATATTGGGGGGGACGACACACAATTATAGGGGCCCTGCAGGGTATATTGGGGGGGAGGAATACACCATTATAGGGGCCCTGCAGGGTATATTGGGGGGGAGGAACACACCATTATAGAGGTCCTAAATGGTATATTGGGGGGGACGACACACAATTATAGGGGCCCTGCAGGGTATATGGGGGGGGGGGGGACACACAATTATAGGGGCCCTGCAGGGTATATTGGGGGGGGACACACACAATTATAGGGGCCCTGCAGGGTATATTGGGGGGGACGACACACCATTATAGGGGTCCTGCAGGGTATATTGGGGGGGGGGACACACCATTATAGGGGCCCTGCAGGGTATATTGGGGGGGAGGGGCACACCATTATAGGGGCCCTGCAGGGTATATTGGGGGGGGGCACACCATTATAGGGGCCCTGCAGGGTATATTGGGGGGGGCACACCATTATAGGGGCCCTGCAGGGTATATTGGGGGGGGGGCACACCATTATAGGGGCCCTGCAGGGTATATTGGGGGGGGGGCACACCATTATAGGGGTCCTGCAGGGTATATTGGGGGGGGGCACACCATTATAGGGGCCCTGCATGTTATTTGCTATGAAACAACAGTGAACCAAATCCTGTAAAATGTCCTTTCTGCAGAGTAATAAGTGCACGATTTCTTCTGTCCTTCAGACAATTTATAAGAAAAAAAATCTACATTTATCAGGACACAGAAGTGAATTTAAATATAAAAGATGTCTCAGGCGGACGTGAATAGCATGACACAACGCCCTCCGGAGCGGTACATCCACGTAAAGGCTAAGTGGCCTGTCATTTTATCATTGCTTTAATTTGCATCAAAAGCTTATTATTTAACATGAACCAGATCCAGGTGCACATGGGCCACTCGTGGAACTCTCCGTGGCACAGCTATCCGACACAGGGGACGGGGGTCAGTCCTCAAGGTCACGGTGCACCACAGACAAATGTTCTAATTGATACATATTCAGCTAATGGGGGAAACTGGTAAAGATTAGTCAGTGACACGTGTGTTTCCTACTACAGGGGGCCCAACTCCAGTCCTCAAGACCCCCCAACAGGTCAGGTTTTAAGGATATCCCAGCTTCAGCATAGGTGGCTCAGTCCGCGACTGTGGCACTGATTGAGCCACCTGTGCTGAAGCAGAGACTGATTGAACCACCTGTGCTGAAGCAGAGACTGATTGAACCACCTGTGCTGAAGCAGGGATATCATTCAAACCTGAATCTATCTCAATATTAGAGAATTTTGGACACCTGAGACTGAGGAAAATTTGTCAGTTCTGAGAAACAAGTTACAAATGATTCCTAAAAATGTCAGTTTTAGCTGTAAGCCGATGAAAAGACAATATTATGAACATGGTAATACCGCTTTGTCCTTCCATTGTGTGTAAAATAAGCTTCTAGCAGACACATTAATCAAATAATCTACTGAGAAAAGCAACAGAACAGGAATTGGTTTCTTATTTTGGGCTAAATCCAAATCCATAACTCCCGCATGAAAATGTGCAATTATACGTACTTCGGGAAGACAAAACATGACACTTTTACAAATGAAATGCACTGAAGGACATGAAAGTCAAACAAGGTATTTTGGGCCAGAGAGGTGCGTCTGAGTTCTGTTGCAATATTTTTTTGGTATTTATTGAAAATGTTTGCAAAAGATTTTAGTGAAATACCATTTGCCTTTTTTCACGGAAGCGAGAATGATTTTGCCGATTTTCACAGAAAGTGACGACTTTCTCCAAAGGTTCCTGTATTTAAAGCAGCAATCGGAGCGGTTTGCTTTTTCCCCTTTTAACTCCCATTTCTAACACATCTAAGCAGCAATACAAATGCTTTGATGGAGGACCCACCTACAGCTTATTACAGGCAAAGTCCGGCAGTAACACACAGTCTGTGGTAAGGCCAAAGACCCACATTAAAAAATGATGTTTTAATGGATACATTTCAACAACAAACAAAGAGACGCCACTGAAGTATGAGATGCAACTGCGGGATCTAATATCAGCGAGACTGTGTTCTAATGTCTGACTGTAGTGAAATAAACTAGGCCAGGGGCGGCCAACGCCAGTCCTCAAGGGCCACCAACAGGTCAGGTTTTCAGGATATCCCTGCTTCAGCACAGGTGGCTCAGTCAACAACGTAGAGGTATATATAGCCCTGCGGTTATAGAGACCGTACGCTCTTCCCCATAACAACAAATCCGATTGCCAGCGAAGAGCGCGGCGCCTCTGTAAATGTCTCTTACTTGTTCTGCGGCATCTCCTCCTTCAGCGTCCCGTTAACATGGCGCCGCAAAATGGTGGCACGTTGCCATGACAACATGACGCCTGAGGAGATGCCGTGTCAGGCCCGGTAAGAGACCGCGAAAAACCCTGCACCGCGCCCCACAAAAGAACAAGGCGGCCGGTGTAACGTACTCAACGTTACAAAGTGCTTTATATTCAACTCAAACTGGGAAGACTTATTTCCCAAGCCACGAACGGCTTCTTTTAGGGATAAGTGTGTGGTTTTCTCGTGTGACCACACAGCACATAACTGCGAGACTGAGCCTTGTTATTTCTTACATTAACAAGATAAACACCATTATCACTGCCCTTATGTTTGATGTGTTTTCTCTCCATATATGTACAATATCTTGAAGAAATACTGACTATTACACGAGCACAGTGGACCAATAAATACTATGTGGTATCTGCAATGTATTCTTAAGATTGGGTAGTAAGTGCCATCATCTAGAAACTATTTTGAAGATAAACACCCACTAACGGCATATACACGTGTTTCTGTAATGAATATAATGATGAAGACACTCCGTTACATAGTGGGTATAAATGGGTGAATACCGATGACTCAGGGCCCTCTGTAACACAAGGGGCGTGTTCCCCGATTCCTCACGCCCTCCAGTATTAAAAATAAGAAAAGTGACATAGTATAGGAAGGCCAGGGGCGGCGTGATGGCGCTGCCGGCGCGAATAAAACGGTGACAAGGAACAGCATGGAGCATGTATTCGGCAATATATATATATACAGACAGTCCTCGTTTTACAACGCTTCGCTTTACAACGAATGGCTTATCCAACGCTATGCAATGCATACCTATATTCATTTTTACAATGCCAAAACGACTTATCCAACGCTCTTACGACGCTTTGCAGTACATCTATATAATATATAAATCATATAATATTATATTATACTATATAATATATTATATTATTAAATTACATGATATATTATGTTATATTATATATATATAATACAGTATATACACTATATAATGTATGTGTGTGCTGCATATCTTATTGCCTGAGTAAAATATTTTGTGTATTTTAGCATTAAAAATGCCTTCAGGAACGGAACCTTTCATTTAAACAGTGTTCCTATGAGAAAACGTGTTTCGCTTTAAGACGTTTCGCTATCCAACGCCATTTTGAGTAACGCATTGTGTTGGATAACCGAGGACTGCCTGTATACACACACACATACACACACACACACACACATATATATATATATATATATATATATATATATATATATAAATACCCAATATCAAAGAATCTGTTTTGTTACACCAGCATATATATATTTATTTTTAAATCTTGAAATCGGTCTGAGTCATCGATTTAAAATACTTAGATTGGAAACAATATTCTTTACTAAAATGATCGTACATACCTTCGCTCTTATAGATTTCTCGGCCTCGAGCTCTTCTTCTAGCTCTTCAATGTGGTCCTAAAAAAATGCACATTATAAATTAAATATGTAATTATTACCACACACAAGCTAGAATTCCTTAAGGTAATAAAAAGACACACAATGGTTCCTTTACTGTAGCACCTGAGGTAGAGATTTATACCAGACATGTTTGGCAACACTTCATATATTAATACTATATTGTATGGGAAATAATGAATTTGATTACAAAACAAACAAGGTCATTTAATCTGGTAATTTCAGTTCCTTTTTAAGCATTTATATAATTTACAATCTATTTCACAAAATAAGAATGATAAATATTATATATACAGCTCAACCCCATTATACAACGGGGATCCGCTTATGACACGGCTGAGCTTGGCTCCCAAACATCACCTACCTTTGTTTCCCCGGCCGCCTGCACCACCATGCTGAGGACGTGACCCAGCTCCTCAAGCAGCGCCGCACGAATGACGTCAGGTGTGTATGTCCGTTACCAATAAAGATTTGAATAGATGTTTTTAAAAAAAAGTAAACATCTATTCAAAGCTTTATTGGTAACGGAGACGGACACACACACACACACATGGACACAAACACACCACCCGCCCATGATGGCTGACCCGTGGTGTCAGATCCCCTGCACCCTGTTCTGGGTAAGTCCTGATCATTTTCCCCCCCGCGATCCCGGTTATAACGCAGTCTCATTATGTTGACCCCGAGCACCGCGTTATAACGGGGTTCAGCTGTATATATATAAATAATCAAAAACGAAAAGACGATACCGTTCTGTGGTTAACAAAATGCTTTTATTTGTGCGAGCTTTCGAGATACACTGATCTCTTCTTCCGGCGGTGATACATTGAATAAAGCAAGCAAGGGTTTTAGTTAAAAAATAGTGCATCTTGGAATGTATCTGACTGAAGCCTATCCCTCCCCCCTGTGCAATATGCTTTAAGGTGTTAAATGGTCCCTGAATGTTAATGATGTAAGAGTGTGTGTGTTGTGTATGTGTGTCTGTGTATGTGTGTAAATATAAATTTATAAAGTGCCCACAGTGTATACAGTACTTTACAAAAGGTGTGTGTGGGAGTGTATACCAATGGTGTGGGTAGGTGTAGAAATGTAAGAGGGTGTTGCATTACTATTAATGTGTGTAGATACTATGTGGTCCCTATTGGTATATAGGGATATAATTACATTGTACATATAGATGTGTAAGAGACAGCTGTGTGTGCATTCATATAGCGCAGTGTGTATAGACAGGACCTTTAGCACTCATGGGAAGAGAGTTCTCTTGTTTCAGAGTAGTGACTCATGAAGCTGCAATCTCTGTTTAGGCCACCGCTAAGTGTCCCGAACAGTTCCATAAATTTGTATTCATGCAACATTCTCTTTTTAGGAGTTCTAAGATTACTTTTGAGTATGGCCACCTTCAGATCGTTCATCTTATGGCCAGAGTCGGAGAAATGTTCGCCGACAGCACTGTCTCTTGTTCCGCGTGTGATGCTGTGGCGATACAGATTAATTCTCTTGTTTAGCCCCTGTCCCGTCTCACCCATGTAGTAGCAGCCCCCTGGGCATTTCATGCACACGATGAGGTACACGACATTGCTGGAGGAACCGGTGAACCTTCCTCTGATTTTGTACTCCAGATTCCTGTGTGGTATTTGTATTGTGCCCGCTGTGTAGAGCATTGCGCAGGTTTTGCATCTTGCGTCCTGGCATGGTCTTGTCCCACATTCAGTTGTACTGTTGAATACTGTACTCCTCATCATCATTTTCTTGAGATTATGAGATTGTATGTATGATAAAAAGGGTGTTTTAGGGAAGACCTGTTGCAGTCTTTTATCTTCCTGGAGAATGAGTTGCTTGGAGATCTTGCGTAGGGCTTCTAGGTGTGGGTTATATGTGACCACCAAAGGTATCAATCATCACATTTTAAGTTATGGTGGGTGGAAAAGACAACAAGAAACCTCCACCGTATAGCATACAGCAAATAAAAAGATCACTTGTGAGCACATTCACATGTCTTAGAAAGGTCGGCAACCCTGCCTTTCACCATTATCACCTAGCATACAGTGCTTCCACTACAGCAAGGGATTCTGGGAAATGACAAATGCAAATGAGCACACCGTGTCACCTTTTGCCCTTTATCATGGATTGCAGGGAAAAGGTGACACGGTGTGCTCATTTGCATGTCATTTCCCAGAATCCCTTAATGTAGTGGAAGCACTGTATGCTAGGTGATTATGGTGAAAGGCAGGGGTGCAGACCTATCTATATACTACACACATGCGCTGATATCGATATCGCTGCCTACAAATTAAATAATTAACAGATTAAGGTGTTAAAAACCCCAACTCGAATTGATTGGCGTCTGTGGGTGCGTATAGACACACACACACACACACACACACACCACTGATTGGTTCGCTGCAAATTACATCTGAATGCAAAGTAGTAAAGAAGAAAACTGATTAAATAGACAAAAACAATCAACATCAATAAACTCGAGAATAGCAGCAGAGAATGTCACATACAACTGAAAAATCGCTTCAGTGTGCTCGAAATGCATGAGACACTTTAATAAACAATTGTAAAAAAAAACCGATGAAGATTGTAGTTGAAAGAGCAGAAAAAACGATTACTAAGAAAAACAGGATAAGAAAATATCTGATGAGACAAAACAGTTACTGAGGAGACAAGAAATGAAGCAATCCAAAAATGCGGACAAAGAACTGAATATGCAGAGCTGTGCGAGACAATCCGCAAACGTATAACTGTAAGAAAATGTTAGTGTGATATGCAGGAAGAAGAAGACTATTCAAGATAACAAAAGCTTAAAGAAGACTAATCAGCAATTGAATATTGGGTGAAGCAAATCCTCACAGTCAAACAAAACAATGGATTGACAATAACCGATCGTGCACTTATCAGAGAGCTGAGAACTCCTACATGAAATTGTAAGCAAACACAGATAACACGGCATAATCCAGCAGAGGACAAGTGAGAAGAAACCAGCAATGATGTACCATGTGTCCTTCCAGAAGTGGCAAAAGCAATAAAATCCATCAAGAGTGGGAAGGCTCCTGGGGAAGATGGAATTACAACTGAAATATTGAAAGAAGCTGGGGAAGAAGTAAAAAAAATCCTTGCAATACTCTTTGCATGCGGTTTGAAGAACAGGAAAATTCTACAGTAATGTAGTAATGCTATAGTAATCCTCTTACAAGAAATCAGGAAGGGAGTGACACCATATGACCAAATCTTTTTCACAGCAACATATATAGATACATGTATAGATGTGAAACTTGGACCCTAAATGTGAAGAGAATTCAGGAACTTCATAAAATGTAAAGAAGTATGAATAGTTGCATGCTGGGTATTGCCCAAAGAGACAGGAAAAAGAATGAATGGGTTCAAAAACAAACAAAAGTTTGTAACATCATCACAAGGGGGAAGAATTGAAAATGGTGGTGGACCGGACATACCTTAAGAAGAAATGACCATCGCTGGTCAAAAATTATACTCGAATGGATAGATTAAAAGACTAGAATGATGACCAAAAGTCAGATGGGAGGAGGAATTCAGAACATGTGTTGGAGCGACATGGAGAAGAGAAGTTTCAAGTACCTGGAAGAGTCTCGGGGAGGACTTCATCCAGCAGTGGGTGAACAAGGGCTGGTGCTGATGATGATACAGAAGTAATCGTAGAATTAAAGGCATTCACAGGCTCTTCATTAAAATGGCTAAAAGAGTATATTATTTATAAAAATGTTTTACAATAAAGTAATACATTGAGAGTTAACTCTCGTTTATCGAGAATATGGAGAGATGCATGCTGGGTATTACCCAAAGAGACAGAAAAAAGAATGAATGGGTTTAAAAACTACACAAAGAAATGGACATCGTGGTTTTCCTGTGTGTGCTGCATCTCTCTGCTACACAACGGTCACACTTTGTAAAGTCATTTATGGAGTTGAATGTTGGGTTAAATCACATTGATGCCTAAAGTACTTCATACAGGTACCGCATACATAAGTGACGGGACCCAACAGGTAACACGGCAGTGCCATGTTTTAATTCTGTTTAAATGTCTAACTTCAATATGGTTTAAAATAATAATAATAATAATAATAATAATAATACTAGAAAAACAATAAACAATTATTTTTAAGACAAAGACAAATAACAAGTAGCACATTTCATTGTTGTGTGTGTAGCCCGACTAGATATGAGCGGCACCGTCCATCGCGGAATACAGCAACAAGGCTACTCTCTCCAGAAGAACATTTCTTCGCACTCACAACAGCAAATACACTTTTTATTCTAAATGTCCGTATTTAAAGTACATTTGAAAGCTTTGCACAGTTTGTAAGAACAGCTCATCGGCAAATACAAGAGAATATACAAAATACACAAACTTTCATTAGGAAACTGGGGAGAAGACATTAGTCTTCCAGATTTAGTTCCGAAATTGCAGCAATCAGGGCTGATTATAAAGTAACTGCAGAGTTTAGAGCTCTTGAAAAAAAATATGTTCAAATAGAAAACAACGGGTGAATCTCACAAGGAAGTACAGTATATAATCATAATTATACAGGAAAGTGAAAGCAATTTATACACACATTTTGGGACTGAAAAAGGGGAGAAGCATCTTTAAGTGTATAAGAGTTAAGAGTCACAAAGAGTGACTCAGTGAGTAAAGACACTGACTGGCACTGAGTGTGAAGCAGGGGAGCCTGGTTCAATTCCTGGGGAGCCTGGCGTCGGTTCCTTGTGACCTTGGGCAAGTCACCTTATCTCCCTGTGCCTCAGGCACCAAAAACTGATTGTAAGCTCTACAGGGCAGGGACTGTGTCTGCAAAATGGCTACGTAAAAGTAGCAGCGCTATACAAGAACATGCTATTTTTATTATTACTAAGCAGTGTTACTCCATAACACGCCTTCTATTACGGCTTAATTAGCAAGGTCCTCTCAGGCCCATTAATTAATAGGATTAAAGGTGTTTGGTGCAGGAAGGTGGAGTAATACTGTTTAGTAGTGTCAATATGGACCATTTACTTGAATGGGGCTGTTACACAAGGTGTCTTCCAGGAGAGGAGTAGCACCACTTAATTAACATGGGCCTTTATGTGTTAGCTGCGGCACAAAAGGAGTTAAATATCAATGTTTGCAAAATGAATTGGGGCAACATTTGGATAAAACAGCAACAAAAGTACAAAAATAACTTATTACTGCGATGACATTATTTTCTACGGTCCTTAAAGGGTCAGTCCCTCCTAGGAATAAAATGAACTAATGGCGATGGAAAATGTAACAGGCTAAATATAAATGATTGACAGCATTTAAATAAAATGTTAGGCGAATAATGGAAGCGATTAAATGGCAATTATATAAAATAAGGTAGCACAGAGGTAGGGTGCGACCTTGTTCCCTCATATGCCATAACGTACCCCAAAATAACTTAGAATGTCCTATAGTTTTTACATGATTCCGTGGAAATTTTGCTACAGCGCCATTTAGCACAATATATCCCGCCGTGATATTGTGCGCCATGTCGTGCAAAGAACGGCTTAACTTGCAAAACTTTCGTGACAATTGCAAAGAATAGAATAGAAATAGACGGGGCAGTTTTGGCCCGAAAATGCAATAAAATCGGGCAGAACTATGCACCCAAAGGAATAATTCACTTTGCTACTGTACATCTGTGTCATAAGAGACAGAACAATGACGCCCAATGTGTGTGTGTAAATAAAACAGGGATAAAGACGAGCCTGGGAAGAGGAACACGCTGCCAGGCAGATAAGAGAAAGAGAATGTGAAGGAGAGAAGAGAGATGTGGAACGTGACCGAGCTAATGACTTCCTTATCTTACATAAATGAGCCCTCCAACGAGGAGAACTCTTACCAAGACATAGGCGGGGATCTACTGAGCTCCGATAAAGTATACCGGAGCTCGATTCAGCAGCAACATGCAGAAACTTAAATGGCCGCTAGTGTGGGATCAAGCTCCGGTACTCCTTATAGTTGGTTAATGAATACCACACGTAGGGGTCTACAAATGATCAACTATGAAAGCCCAGAGATCACAAGATTAAAAATCAGTAAATAAGCACACACTGCACACACACTGCACACACACTGCACACACACTGCACACACACTGCACACACACTGCACACACACTGCACACACACTGCACATACATATCTCATGGCTGTTTGCACAGTAACTTGAAGGGTGGAATATGTCATAATCCCAACAGAGGGCTCATGAGGTGTCTTTAGGGGTTTGACAAAAATCATCTAATGGTGGATCCCAGGCAGTATAGTGGGGTCCTGAGGCCATGTGAGGTCTGCGCACTTTGTAAGGCCCCAAACTGCATCTTAGCATGGGGGGAAAAGCTGTCAGTTACAGCGGGAGCTTCCATAGTCACCACTTCCCACAATGCTTTGCATCCACAGCAGCAAAGCATTATGGGGCAGGACTTTGGAAGCTCCCGCAGTAATTCACAGCTATACCCCCCATGCTGTCTGCATACATTAAGAGTCAGTTTGGGTAGGGTGACCATATTTATCTCGGAAAAAAACGGGACAGATGTCATGCATGCGTAGTCGGCGCTCGCCGACCGCAATGTGAGAAGAGCGCTTGCTGACCGCGAAAGCGAAATCTGCCCTTGCCGGCCACGCATGCACGATCGGAGCTTGCCGGCAAGCGTGGATCACGCATGCACATGAGCAGCCGGCAAGTGCCGATCGCACATGCGTGCCCAACGGGATTGAAAAACCAGGATAGCCCCACAAAAAGTCGAGACATCCCAAAAAAACGGGATATCTGGTCACCCTATGTTTGGGGCCCTATTCTAATAGAGCTCAGGACACTGTACTGCCTGGGATTGGTCACACAGTTTTGTTAACGATAGTCTGATGAGTCTACAAGAAGATGTAGTAATTAGGGGTTCACGGAACAAATATTTTCTAGCAGGGGGGAGCAGTGTGTAATAAAGCATTGGAACCGCTGATATACAGCATGTCATGCAAAAACAGCAGGGCTCTTCCAAAAACTCAACCAGCTAGTACAAAAGCAACCAATTCCTGGGGAAGATAATCACATAATTCATTAACCGATATATTTAGTAAGGAGGTTTCAAAATCTCCTGGCCGCAGACATATTAAATGATCATCAGTTGCAGTAGAATTTGTCTTTAAAGAAATTAAATAGCAAAGACTTGGACGGTTGGTGCTTGTCCATGCAAATGCTATTAGCTGCTAACAAGATGTTTTTAAGCTTTCATTTGCATCTGGATACTTCAAAAGAGCTATTAAATGCTTCAAGTTCATCAATTTGCAAGGATTAAGGATTAAGTAAAAACCCTGAGGGCATCAAGAATTCCTTAAAGACCAATTTCCCTCCACACACGGCTCCCCCCCCCCCCCTTATTTTCTGGCCATGTCTGAGTCTGTCTTCTAATCTTATCTCTCACTCTCTGTCTTCATCTCTCTCAGGCTTTGAATCTGTCTTCTGTCTGCCGAAGAGCCCAATCCATTCATTGTAATGGAATGAACATACAGTATTCTGAAGCACGGGGGAAGACATTTTCAAAGCCCATTGAGTAGTGACTCTGTCTCTCTGAGCCTGTCTCCCCATCTACGGTATCAGTCTAACTTTATCTGCTTGTCATTCTTCATTTTGCTCGCTCAATCCATCTCATTCAGACATACTCTTCCCTCTTGGTTCTGAGGAACTAATCAATTTCATTACAGGTTCTGTGCAATGCATGGTGGGTCATTCATATGCTAATGAGATGGCTAATTCAAGGCTCTTTGGCCTCAATGGCATATAGGGGTTTACACGTCGAATGGGAAATACAGCTTTATATTTACCATACCGTTTTCTGCCATAAGACACCTTACTAGATATTTGAATTTGCTAAAAAATGTCATTGTCATGACACACAGTGTCACACACACACACAGTGTCACACATACACACAGTGACACACACACACACGTCACCTCTCCTTCCGGGCGCCGCCATCTTAGTTACTCCGCGAGGGAGGAAGGGTGTCCTTCCGGGCGCCGCCATCTTAGGCGCCGCGTGGTAGCTGCAGGCTGCCTGCCCACTGCCTGTCCCCACGCCGGGGAGGGAGGTGAGTGGAGCGCCAGAGAGGGAGGGAGGTGAGTGGAGCACCAGAGGGAGGTGAGTGGAGCACCGGGGAGGGAGGTGAGTGGAGCGCCGGGGAGGGAGGTGAGTGGAGCACAGGGGAGGGAGGGAGGTGAGTGGAGCGCCAGGGAGAGGTGTGTGTGTGCGTGTGTGTGTGTGTGTGTGTGTGTGTGTGTGTGTGTGTGTGTGGCTGAGGGGGAAGAGAGTGGCAGTTGGGTGATGTCAGACCCACCAATCTGATTGGCCAGAGGCTGAGGACCAATCAGATTCACCGCAGCTAGTACCAACCTTTCGAAATTATATATTAAGATACACGTTTTCTTTTTCAACCATGTTATACAATAAGTCCAGTATTCTCCATGAGGCGCGGTGAGGCGGAGCACAGCCAAGCAGTAAGGATGTAACAGGATTCAGCAGTAATGTTAAAAACACTTCTTTATTGGGGCATCATGGTGCAGACAGACATGGAGAAAAAAGATCTTGCTCTTACGCGTTTCACGCCTATTCGGCGCTTCGTCAGAGTGTTTTCACTCTGTGCTCTGCATCACCGCGCCTCGTGGAGAATACTGGACTAATTACCGCAGATGCACGCCCACCAGAAGAACTCAGGAACGTCTTACACTGGCGACACACTTTATTCGAGCTTGGCTAGTCCCACGAATTCGGGTATACCCGGGTGTATTGAGGTTTGTGACTGTTTTCTGCCCGAGTGCATTGAGTTATTTTCCAGGCAGGGATTGAAGCATTTTATCCCCTCTGGCTGCAATACTGCACAGTACATATATATATATACTGCATTACAATTCATGAATTTATGCCATCTGGTAGACACGCGAAGCATTGCAGCCTATTAAATCCTAATCATTATCATTTAACAGATCAGCCGCCCATCAGCCAGGCATGAACCCAGGCTGGGAAGGCAAATGCAACGGGGCTTGTCAGAGGTGAGGAGCGGCGCATTCCAGGTATCTGCCAGGTACATACTGGGTATTTGCTCGAATAAAGTGTGTCGGTGCAGTATGTGAGTTACCAATTTATTGCCATTGGGAGGTATACAACAGGTGTTTGCTGGCGTTTTTAGACCTTGTCCTTATTGGGAGTGATGTGGTGGAGCTAATCATTCTCCATTCACAGCACTAACCAGGACTTTACACATAGGTCTACGCAATACGCCCACCTATATACCTAAGTACTCACTTGATTATGACTTTACCTGTTTGATTCCTCTCTTCAATCAAGAAATTTACTGATTATGTCAAGACTTTCTACCTATGGTTATTAGAGCACTATTACTGAACTCTGTTCTATTACCATGTTATACAATAAAAAAATAATTTGTCTTTCACTATTTCCTCACTACTGCAATACTGCATTTGTATTCAACAAGCATGTTTAAACTAGCTATATTTCTGGTGCTATTAATATAGTACACGTTTAAGAAGGCAATGCATGGCTAATACCCTTCTGATATCCTGATCCTCATATTAGACACATGTCTTCCACATCTGATGGGCACATCATCATCATCATCATCTATGAAAACAAACAATGACTGCTATAAAATGAATTCCCATCACTTACTTCTAATAACTGCTCCCCGGAAAGCTCCGCACCTCATATTCAATGTATTCATTGCACCATAATGGAGCCTTTGAAATTATGATTAGACCATTTTTTCCATGGACAAAAACAGAGTGCAGACTTCAATAGACATTGGAAGCTATTTATTATCTTTATGAAAGAAAAGAATAAAACAAAACTTTTGAATTTGATAAATATAATGTTTTTGTCTTATTTTTTTAACCTTGGTTTCATATCCATGGCTCTGATAAATAACCCTTAGTCTAATATATATATATATATATATATATATATATATATATATATATATATATATATACACACACACACACACACACACACACACACACACGAGAGAAAAAAAAAAATATATATATATATATATACACTGTATATGTATGTATCCTGATGTTTTCTCTTCAGTCACCATGAACAAGTACCCCAGTAATGCAGACTCTGTACATTCATCATCTAAGACTTTTCAGAATTCCAATCATGATTCCACCATCACCATGAATTCCCATTAAGGCCACGGAAATATATACTGTACTTATAGTGCTGCCCAGACCCAAGAGGAAATGCATTTTCTGTTCTTATTTCCTACAGTGTGAAATGATATGTAGGCTAAAAACAAATCACGAAAAAAAGTTTATAATAATCCCAAATCCCATTCCCATCATCACAAAGTTTGTGTTTGACCCAAGACGCCTGACCTGATAGTCCTTGGTTTTCTTCTGCAGCTGCATTGTTAGGGAACGTCCTTCCTCCAACTTCATGTTCATTGAACTGATCTCCAGGTCCTTCCTGAAGCGATGAAACAACAGTAAATGAAATAGAAGAGTTTACCTTGCATGATACAGAACACACGGCATGTTGGTCTCCTTGCCATTGAAATGCAGATGAGGATGATACATTTGATGTATTGCTAATAGAAGTATTACAAAATAGGTGTTTAATTGTATGCAAAGAAATACGCTACAGTAACTCCAAACAATTTGTATTTGGACATTTTCCTCTGCACCTTTAAATAGAGCTCTTGCCTTTGAATTCTCTGTCTGCCTTATAACGAGGAGTTCTCCAAGTGATCCTCTATTTTACGCATTCCGATATAAACCCTACCCCTGGAATTCCTTTAAAAGAGACGTCGCCGTATTATCGTGGAAAAAACATTATGTCTGACGATTAATCTTTGACATACCTGTGTCCCACAAGCTAAACAAAGAACAGCATTGGAGTAAATAGCAAATTAAAACTCTGCACACATTTAATCCTCAAAAATTAGGATTTTTATGGCTTCAGATAACAAAAGAAAGCTTCCACATCAACCATACTTTTCAATACTAAAGGAAATGAACAATTCACGTTTTTTTGTTTTTTTACCAGACATTACGTTTCACACAGGAATAGAGACTTTGTTTAGGAAACAACCCAGAAAAGAGATGATAATAAAGAGAATTTTGCTTCTATCTACCACTACGAAATCGGAGCACAATATATGTAAAACTGTGAGATAAACACCAGAGTTGTCAGAAGAAAATGAAATCGTTGTTTCTGATGGAGCATTTCTCTTTGATCATTTTTGGGGGCAAAATAGGAAACAGAATGGAACTTTTTTTTATTACAGTATATGTAGGGTTCCATTTAGGTTTGAACTAAAACACCACCACGATTGATCACCTTACACTTCTTGTTAAAACTGATTAAAAAAGGAAAACCAAAGTATCTTTTCCAATCGCATTCCACGTCTCGTGGATGGAAACTAACAGTAAGCGCGCGTTACAGCGTCGTGACCGGGGCCTTAGCCTAACACAACAGGAGGATGGAAACTAACAGTAAGCGCGCTGAGGAATATCAAACTCAAATGTGTGTTATTTTCATTATTAACACCGATAACCATCCCAAAAAAATTATTACAAAATCAACAGATTTTAGAAAAAAAATAAACGCTGAAAACCAGAATCTCTAATTATATGATAACAGTAAAGGGTTAATTGGTGATTCAGTATTAAAAGGTCCCCCCTGAGAACAGAGGAGCGGGCTAAGTAATGTACGTCACAAATACTTTCCATTTTTATATATTTTTAAAGTATGGAAAATGTCGGGCCAAGTTGAACTGTGCATTTTCCATGAAACAAACTCATTCAATGGTTACTGAAATCCCCCAGCACACGGAACGTACAGTGGGGTCAGGTATCAACATTTTCCAGGTGCAAAATGAGGTCAAGAAGTGTTCAAAAAGACAGGATCAGATTTATCAGGGAACCCGTCCCACGTAGAAGACCTGCATTTTTTATTCCTTCATGAATCAGTTGTACATTATTTAGTTAATATTCCCTAAAGGGTGGACCTTTACAAAGCTGCTGCTTTTGCTTTTATTACAATATTTACTGTTAGCATTATGTTGGGTGTGTTTAGTGTAGACCAACGAACAGAAGATCATCTTTGGACAAAAAGTGAATAATTGTATACACCGTGCAATAAAGAAATATCAAAATGCAACTGCCGGAAAAATGATTGAATATGCCAATCTATTCAGCTTGCTTCAGGAGTAACTGATTAACTTCTCACTCCTCAAAGATATATTACAATATCTCAAAGCACTGACTGTTTCCCCCTGCGAAAACTCCAATTACTTGGAAAGAGATTTTTGAATCTCTGTTAAAATAAAATATTATATATATATATATATATATATATATATATATATATATATAAACACACACACACACACACACACACACACACACACACAAACACTGATACATACACACACATACACACACACACACACACACTGATGCATTGGGTCCACATACAAATTATTTGTGTAACTTTGCTTGCAACGGAACAGCTGTGTTCTATTCTACTTGCAAATATACCAACTAAATGCAGATAGGACTTGGGAATAAATTGTGTTTCTGTATCTGGAAAGGTAATTAAACTCTACAAGCATACCACTGCAGCTAAGTCACAGAACCAAATAAGATTAACACATTTAATAGAGTGTGAATATATGCTGCTAGGAATAAAAGGTCCAAAGTGCATCTGGGCCCAAAGCTCAAAAACGATCATTAAATATAGTTGTCACAGATTGTTTATCAGATGTAGAATTTTATATATTTTATTATAACAAATGTGCCCATTAACTGCTCTGTAACCTTGTATAATTTACCTGTAATATAGAATATTCAACTTGTTGCATATAGGACAACATATGAACACTCCTCGGATACCTATGGATGCATGTTTAACATACTACACTAAACGTCAAAGTTGCAGCAAAATGGTCTATTGCAGCAGTGGCCAATTCCAGTCCTCGAGGGCCAGGTTTTCAGGATATCCCTGCTTCAGCACAGTTGGCTTGATCAGTGCCTCAATCATAATGACTGCACCACCTGTGCTGAAGCAGGAATTTCATGAAAACCTGACCAGTTGGTGGCCCTTGAGGACTGGCGTGACCCACCCCTGCTCTATTACTTTACATGTACTGTAGCTCAATACGATGAAAGCGCCGGCACTGTCGATGGTTTGAAGTTAATCCTTTCTTGGTCACCATTCATAGGCCCATGATGATGGTACTCCAGCTGCATCCTGATTGGCCGTTCATATTCAGTAACAGGGGAAACAAGACACAACCGCACAACCAAGCTGGTGCCAGAACTTGCAAAACCCGCAGGTGTGTTTTTCCATCTTGTGTGCAGAGAAGTGTTAACATACCACACAACATTTCGGCCACTCTTCCTCAGGTATATAATAATAATAATAATAATAGCGAAAGTAGTAGCAGAGAGAGTCTGGAGCATCAGCGATGATAGAAATCCAAAATGTAATAGCCCACGGGAACCCAGGTAGTGTAAAATTCCAAAGGCTTTATTGAGACATTAAAAATGTAGCAGTCTCAGAAAAGAGCTTCCTCCCACGCGTTTCACACCGTAGTGGCGCTTTCTCAAGGAGTACTGATGCTCCAGACTCTCTGCTACTACTTCTGCGATTATACCCATTCTGGAAGCACGCGAGGGGGGAGGAGGAGGTTTCCGCACCCCGCAGACAAGCGGCTCGCCGTCTATTTGGACAGCAGGACATATCGCCTTGGTCCGGGTCTGAAATAGGAGGTAAGATTCCTTCATTGTTCCTCCGAGACCCGGCACAGTGCTTGAACAGACCTCAGATAATCTCTTCCCCTGCTCCATACGAATGACCTTTACCATTCAAGAGCGCCCTACGGGGCGCAGGACAGGCCTCTCTTTTCACTCGTATAATAATAGCATTGTATATACCTGACGAAGATTGGTTTACGCGGCCGAAGCGTTGTCTTCCCTACACATAAGATGTCAATAAACCCCAGCACCTGTAGTTAATGCTGGCACCACCTATGTTGTGTGGTTGCTTGTAGGTTTCCTGGTATTTTACACATAGCTCTTCCTCAGCTGTGTGATATCTGATCATTTGGTTATACCTCTGAGAATATAACATGCATTTTCAGATTAATAGGAGATAGGAGCAGATCACGAGAGTAAAAGGTAGAGGCGGAGAACAGCCAGAGATGGAAGGGAAAAAAATGGAAGAAAAAATGAAATATCACGGGCAACTCAAAAATAATAATTAGTTTATTGTAAGCTCATAAAGAATGCCAGATGAAACTCACCTACGCGTTTCGTGGGTAAGCACTTTATCTAGGTGTCAGATCACTGAGAAACTGAGTTTTTCTAGGTATGAGATTTCAGTGTTTAGTATCTAAACAACCTGCTTGTAAACTCCAGCACTACCTGTGTGATACTCTAATACAGGGATGTGCAAACTTTCCCCCCTGCCTGCTGTCCCACCTGCTCATGCCCCCCTCCTTACCTTGTCTCTGGTATCACGTGACCCCGCAGCGTCATTATGCCGCGTTGCCGAAGACAAGGTAAGGGAAGTTGCAGAGGCCTCACGCAATCCGCGGAGGCACGGATAGGAGGCGAGACACAGGAGACAGGTGGGCATAATAAAGCGAGTTGACACACAGCTTGGGAGCGGTGCACACGCGTCACGTGTGCGTGTCGCAAACAGGGGGCGGAGCCAGACTTTGCGACGTCAGAAAAGTTCCTGCGGGAGTGAGTGTGCGCTGTAAGGACAACGGGGTTGCGCGAGACATCAGGTAAAGAGGGAATCCTGGAACAAGGGTCACGTGTGAAGTATGAATAGCTCCAGTTAGCTTTAACTCATGTCTTCCCTCTTCCAAAGCACAACAAGTCCTTATTGTCTCTCTTAGCTTTATTGCAGAAGTAGAAACCAAAGGGTAGGTGTAGTGTGAGCAGAGAGTGCTTCTCTGTCAGAATGCTTGCGTGAGGTTAGACTACGGGAAGACAGGAAGGCCTTGCCGGGGGAAGTTAGCAGACAGGTCTGTACTCACTGTGTCCAGAGTGGAAAAGGAAGTGAGGAGCAAGGGTCACACTAGAAGTGAGATGGGACTAACTAACGGTCAGCAAGACAGGGGGGAGGGCAGAATAGACCATTCTGAGAGGACTGGAGATGTTGCCAGGGCAACCAGGGGTGTGACAGAAGGGAAAAGGCAACATAATGTATCCATTCCATCTGCACTAAGGGCCTCATGCAGAGAGCAGCGCTAACAGGGAAAGCGGCATGTTTTGCCGAAATCTGCCTTTAGAAAGGCAGATAATGGCGAGTTTTAAAAAAAAGCGCTATTTTTTTTTTTTTTCTGAAACTCGCCGCGCGGCTGGAGAGATCCTAAAGCTCTCCAGTGATGAAAACGGCCGTATTCAGAGAGCCGCAAACGCCATCTAGTGGCTGTTCGCGCCAAAAAAATGGCGCGATTTTCAACATTTTCCTTCTCCAGCAAGAAGCTGGCGCTAGGCGGCCGGTGGGGGAGAAAAAAAAAAAACGCGATTTTTTTCCCACTAGTTTCAACAGCGCGCATATCGCTGGTTGAAACTCTCCATATGCAGACAGGCTTCTAAATGCACTTTTATGCCCTTTCTGCATATGGAGAAAAAAACTCTCCATTAAAGCTACATTTTATTCCCCTCTCCATTTTTACATAGCGCTGCTCTCTGCATGAGGCCCTAAGAGTGAAGCTGCAGGGAAACTTACATCCAAATACAGCTGCAGAAGAATGGGGGCGGGTGTAAGCAGAGGGGGCAGAAACAGATATGAAGTCCTGTTCCAGGACAGAGGGAGTGCGCTGTGGGGGACACGCTCCTCCATTCCTTACAGGAGGAAAAAGACATGAAAAATGTATTTTCGCGCTGCTGCCGGTGCACGTCACGCTCTATTAGCCAATCACAGTGAGGCTGCAATTACTCTGTATTTTAAAAAGAGAGAACGCTGTTAGATCTTTGATTATAACTGGTGGAGAAGTAATATGGTTTATATGCAACAGAGAAATCAGAGAGAAAAAGGAGGAAAGGAGTAATTTGTAATGTCAGCAATGTTGTTCTTCACCTTCATAAGGAATGCCTTATTTACTAATATAATTATATGCAACTTTTTCTTGTTGCTATTGCCTTTACGGTATTGCCTTAAAGCTGCAGTTCAGTCAATATCCTGCATGTGTGTTTTTTTTTAATAAATCAGTTCTGTAGTAAGAAAAAATACTTTTAGCATTTTCTGTTTTTAAAAAAACAACTTTGAAAGACCAATTTTCTTGTATTCTATTTTAACAGCCATTTGCTAAGGCACTGCTCTTTCATGTCCTGTCACAAGCCCTGGCACACCCCTTTGTCAGCCCTGCCCTCCCTCTAGCACATGTCAGTGCCGGAGTGCTCATGAATATTCATGAGCTTCCACTGAGAGACAGAAGCAGAAGAAAAACAGATCCCTTCACTAATTATGTCACCAAATTTCGCCTATCAATACATGGAGAACGAATTGACCTGCAGCTATACAGTTCTTTAGGTAATTAGAGATTGCACACATGAAACTATTGAAGTAAAAAAAAAAAGACTGAACTGCAGCTTTAACTAACAGATGTTATATATAATGCTGTGCTTTTTACATTAGCCGGGTGTGACGTCATAGCCACGCCCATCTGTCGCTCAGAGCACAGCAGGGACCGTACACACAAAAAGTGTGTTTTACGTGCATTAGCACACGCGCTTGCCAACTATAAAACAAGCCTAATGCAGCGAGCATAAGCTTATAAGGGTTCCATGTAAATGGATTTGAGGCAAAAGGTGACACTGTGCTCATTTGCATATCATTTCCCAGAATCCCTTGCTGCAGTGGAAGCACTGTATGCTAAGAGATAATCGTGAAAGGCGGGGTTGCAGACCTGTCCAAGGCATGTGAACGAGCTCACAAGTGATATTTTTATTTGACACAGACACACACACACACACACACATACGCGCACACACACGCACACACACACACACACACACACACACACACACAGACACACACACAGACACACACACACGTATCCTTTTCAAAACTATCCCCATGTATTTCTTTTTATAATAAAATTAAAAGACTTCAGTCACATTTACATGTAGCTGTGATTATTAAAGTGAAATGTGGATCTTTCTGACCCAATGAAAGACGTCTAACCTCTTTGAAGCCTGACTTTAAAAGGATTAATGAATCATGGGTTGGATTTCCATTAGTAACTTATTGCTATTAGAGAAACACATGACATCCCAATGCCAAAAAAAATTAAAATCATGGATGAAATGAAAAGTTTATTTCCCAAAACACAGTATTTTATTCCACAATTTTCAACAGCCAAGTGAATTTCGGAGTGTTTTACACGCGGGCGATGCCTAACTTTTGTATACATTTTGGTGCAAAGAAATTCTACTAAAAGAAATACTTTACTACAAGTAAATCTTGTCTCTGAGAGGATGAAGGGAGGGTGAGAGAGGAGGGGGGAGGGGGTGAGAGAGGATGAAGGGGGTGAGAGGATGAGGGGAGAGGGTGAGAGAGGAGGGGGTGAGAGAGGATAAAGGGAGGGTGAGAGAGGAGGGGGAAGGGGTGAGAGGATGAAGGGAGGGTGAGAGATGGGGTAAGGGGTTAGAGGATGAGCGAGGGTGAAAGAGGATGAAGGGAGGGCGAGAGATGGGGGTAAGGGGTGAGAGTATGAGCGAGGGTGAAAGAGGATGAAGGGAGGGCGCGAGATGGGGAAGGGGTGAGAGAGGATGAAGGGAGGGTGAGAGAGGATGAAGGGAGGGTGAGAGAGGGGAGGGGGGCGAGAGAGGCTGAAGGAAGGGTTCTGAGAGGGTGAGGGGTGGGGATGAGAAAGGATGAGGGGAGGGGGGTGAGAGGACGAGGCGGGGGTGAGAGGATGAGGGGAGGGCGGGTGAAAATGGATGAGTGGATGGGAGGTAAAGAGGAGGGGGAGGGTGAGAGAAGACAAGGGGGTGGGGGCATGAGAGAGGACGAAGGGGGTTAGAGGATGAGCGGGGTGAGAGGATGAGGAGGGGTGTAACAATCTTGGAATTTGTGGGAGGATTGAAATTTAGAAAAAAAATGACGTAACAGTCAGGTCATTTATAAATAACATTCTTCCTCACCAACGATTCTCGCGCGTCGCACCTTTCGCCCCTGTGCCCAGTATTTTTGGAGAAGCCACCTGGCATCCCTATGGGGGTAAGATAGAATAAACGACAGTTTGTCGTGCGAACACTTTAGTGCAGGCTTTGGGCTTTCTAAATACAAATGTAAGTAAAATTAAAAGCAGCTAGGAAGAACATGACACCGAGGCTGGTAATCTGCGGTCAGGGGCCTTTTGAAGAGGAACGGGTAAGTCAGCTAACAAGGAGGGAGTAGCTGGCTGGTAGGGTGCAAGGTGTCCGGTATTGAACCGGACTGTCCTGTATTTGGAAACTCTGTCCAGTAAAAAATGAGAGGTACTGTAATACTGGACATGTATGTGTCCAGTATTTTCCTCCCTGGACTTAGTGACCTGATGCACCTGTCACCATTGAGTCCAGTATTTTTGGAGCGGCCACCTGGCGACCCTACTGGCCGGTAATGTGACTGAAATTTGAAGGTGAACCCAGATTGAATTCCAAGTATCAGGTCTCCTCATGGACATCTCCGGGTGCCTCATGCAGCAAACATTAGATTGTAAGCTCTTTGGGGTAGGGGCTTGCTGTGCTGCTATGTACATACATGCTATATAAGGAAACTAATATTGTTATTATTTTAAAGCAGCTTCTTTGAATGATATGTAAAGCGCTCACTTTTTGATCACTTCTTCCAGGTCTCCCTTGTGTTTCTCAGCTTCATCCATTTTCTCAAAGGTCATTTTAATGTCTCGTGTAGTTGCTGGTTTTTCTTTTCTCTTTGGAGCACTCAAACCGGTCTCTTCCTGAGTCTGATCGGTCAATATCTACAATAAAATAGCGGTATTATGTTAGAAACATATTAATGATTTATACAGTATGTATCAAAATGGGTTAATTTGCTCTGTAACATGGAGGGAGGGAAGGGGGAGAGGGGAGAGAGTGAACAGAGGAGAGGGGTTTAGGAAAGGGCAGGAAGGGGGAAAGGGAGGGAGGGAGGAGAGGGGAGGAGAGGGAGAGACCTCCTCCCCAGAAAAGCCTTTTTTCAGGCTCTGGAGGGAACTTGCAATTCCTATCTCACCCGCTTTGGAGGAGGCGAGAAAATAATGGGAGTTATTTAGAAGCGGTTTAGCCTGTTGCATTCATTACCCATGGAGACTGGTGGCAGATGCAATAGAGATCTTTAAGAAAAGGTTTACATCTTTTTAGAAAGGAAAGGTATACAGGGATATACCAAATAAGTATACATGGGAGAGATGCTGATCTACAGAGAGAGTGTGAGTGTAAGTGTGAGTGGGAGTGTGGCCTTTCTATACAGATCAGTTGGCTAACAGGCACTGTATTATTTTCACCAACATTGATAGTTCCTCTTTCTGATGACAGCCAGTTTGCTTTCTGCAAGCTAACAATACCTTCTTTGGCTTTCATTTGTTATAGCAACATTCCTGCAGTCACCTGCCAGTGCTTGCCTCGTCTATTTCATGTGGCATGCAGGAATTGCATACATAGAATCACCTTGGATTTGCAATGTGATAAAAGAAATGGAAAAGTGTAAGAAATGCATATTATTTATACTTCAGGTTTCCATTATATTTGTATTAGATCATGAATATTACATGACAATCTTTTGAAGAGCCGTCTTTCTGCTGTCTATGAGGAACCTTGATGTTCAATCTAGTACTAGCCACAGGTACATTTCCTCTTCTCTATACAATAACTGTACAGTAAATTCAGCGTCTGTCCTACAGTTCAGAGAACAAGAGAATCTTGCTCCCTATACTGGCATTTTGCCCCAAAGGCTTGTTTTGATCAAAAAAGTATAATTAGATTTTAGTCCAATGTGAAATTCAGAAAAGAAGGATTGTGTTCACAATCTGCCTAAAGTATTTAACAAATTCCCAATATTGACTTTTTTAAACTCTTCACTGAAGAATGATATTTAATAAAATTAATTTCTATTCACCCATCAATTTCAAAGGACTCCTACTCTGAAAAATGTCCTGTGTCCTTGGGATTCTTATATCAAATCCCCACACTATAGGGTATTAACTCCATCAGTGCCCTACAGATGTACAGGATACATGATGACGTACGCTGTACATCAGGTGTGCTAATTTCATAGGGGCGTTCGAAATCAGCGCTCTGCAAGAGGAAGGGGAGGACCTGCCCTCGACGTTAACATCACTGGAAGAAACAGGAACCATTCACATGGGAGCTCGAGAGCGATCACATGACTGCTAGTGCTGGAGGGGCCATGGCGAAGGGGGAGGGGCCATGGGGGAGGGGCCATGGAGGGGGAGGGGCACGACCATCGCTCACTGAAGGGTTTAGCACTGCGGCACGTGTCCAATGCTGAACTGATGAATTTGTATCATTTGTGACTTATCCATAAACCCAAAACTGGCAAAGTTACTGGCGAACATTTTTGTCTTTTTTTTTTTCCTTTTACAAATCACAAAACCGAGACGGAAGAAAAAAATAATAAATCTCGAAGGAGAAAAAAGCACATAACAAATATCAGGGATTTTGTTTTCAATTTTTTTAAAAAGTAACCAACTTTTGATCATTAGGAAGTAAAATAAAAAAATGATGAATTCTTAAACAAATTAATTAAACCATCTTGCGCACAGTAAAAATAACAGTGAAAAAAGTCGTCGGATAAACAAATGATTGCAGAAAGCTCGCAAGTGACCACCACGCGTTTCTTATCTTCTTTGCCTAATTTCATTACCTGATAATGGATGTAGAATAGCAATTGCTTTCTTAGTCATTACAATGATATTGTTCTCTTGATAATGTAACCAATTTACTGCAACCCGCCTTTTTACACCGTTCTCTCCTGCTCGACAATCGAGGGACACACACCGGAGACTCTTCTTTATAACATGTCAGAGCGGGGTTTTATTACAGGACGAGTCGTGCGGAGCAGGACGGTGTTTTTAAACAACTTATCAATGTAATTGGCTTCCTTAGAACGATTCTATTCCCCCTAAAGTTATATTCTCTCGGGGTCCATTTAATTTATATGGTATCTGGTAATTATGGTTCTATCCCCTTAATCTCTTTTAACAAATTATGCAGCCATCCCATTAGTAAAACGCTACATCAAAGAGAAGGACTCCGGGTGAACAATCTCCCATATATTGTACAGTTTACAGACAGTGTTATCATAAAAGAGATTCAGTGAAGATTGTATAAACTCTCCAAAGCATTTACTAGAGAGGAGTGAAACCTTCGCCCAAGGTCGCAAACTAGTCCAAATTTGCCCTTTTTCAGCCACGGAAAAGAAATAAATCGCCTCTGAATTTACAAGCTATTCGCCAAGTCTTTGTAAGACAGATTCCAGACCCTGAAATAAGGCTTTTGAGAGATAGTTCTATTTCAGGCTCTGGCTTCTGGGAAAGGAGCAATTTTTGCCAAATGTTTAGGCTTTGTGGCTTGGCAAAATGTTTCAGAAGCAAGTGAACTTGGAAAACAATGCTAACAATGTGACAGCATTAAGGAGAGTTTCACACAGCTCTACTTGCAATGGGGTAATTAAAAGGCTAAAAAATGGTTTTTTAAATAGTTATTCTTGCTTCAGAGCCAGATGAGAGAGGATGGCCGGAGGCGATGAGCCCAGCACCAGGTGAGAGAGGATGGCCGGAGGCGATGAGCCCAGCACCAGGTGAGAGAGGATGGCCGGAAGCAATGAGCCCAGAGTCAGGTGAGAGAGGATGGCCAGAAGAAACGAGCCCAGAGCCAGGTGAGAGAGGATGGCGGGAAGCGACGAGCCCAGAGCCAGGTGAGAGAGGATGGCCGGAGGCGACGAGCCCAGAGCCAGGTTAGAGAGGATGGCCAGAAGCGATGAGCCCAGAGCCAGGTTAGAGAGAATGGCCGCAGGCGACAAGCTCGGAGCCAGGTTAGAGAGGATGGCCGCAGACGACGAGCCCAGAGCCAGGTTAGAGAGGATGGACTGAGGCGACGATCTCAGAGCCAGGTTAGAGAGGATGGCCGCAGGCGACAAGCTCTGAGCCAGGTTAGAGAGGATGGCCACAAGCGACGAGCTCCAAGAAAGGTTAGAGGATGGCCGGAGGTGATGACCCTCGAGACAGGTTAGAGGATGCCCTAGTGCAGGCCTGCACAACTCCAGTCCTTGAGGGCCGCAACTAGGCTAGGTTTTCAGAATATCCCTACGTCAGCACAGCTGGCTCAATTAGTGGCCCAGTTATATATAACATATTTAAGTTGTGTGTTTGGATGCATATTATTAGAACATTTATAAAAGCATTGTACATTTTTTATCTGCTCCCTACAGTGGATACTGTATAGCAGGGGAGGCTAACGCCAGTCCTCAAGAGCCACCAACAGGCCAGGTACTAGGGATATCCCTGCTTCAGCACAGGTGGCTCAATCATTCCGACTGAGCCACCTGTGCTGAAGTAGGGATATCCTTAAAACCTGACCTGTTGGTGGCCCTTGAGGACAGTATTTGCCCACCCCTGCTGTATAGCTACTGAAACTATCGGGATAATTCATTACAAGTCTTTTCTTGTTATTGAAAAAGTTCAACAAGCAACAAATGTGAAGGATTATTGTAACCTCCTCTAACGACCAAATAATGCACGAGGGAAAAGAGGAAATATGGGACACTGATTAATCTGATGATCAGGAACAGCCTGCTGAAGATTAACAGATTAGTGTAGGTTTTTACGTTACAAATCAGCCAGAAGAATACCATCTGACTACCAAAGATGAAGGCTCCAGGAGACTCCTGGTGAAACGCGTAGAGTGTGAAAGGACGCTGCGCAGGACGCGGTTCACAGCGCTACTGGTTCTCTGATTCAGCCTCCAGCATCCAAACTCGGAAGTGCGGGAACCAACCAATCGCAGATGAAAGTGGGGGGTCTCGGACGGCGACTACTCTATCTCTTGTCATATACTGTATATGCCCGTTATACTCTGACACCGTGTCATCACACGTTCCAGGCGCACAAGGAAAAGATATTGCCACTGATTCTTGGACATGCTTATAAAGAACTAATAGTATGTGACTGGTTAGAGCACTGTAATAATTAGACTGTTAAATTGTTTACAAATGGTTCTTTTTTAGCAGACTAAGCGAGAATGTTATTACGTATTAACCCTTTGAGTGCGGAAAAGCGCAGGCACGTGACAGCAGCGATCCTTAACCAGAAACGGAAGTGGAATCCTCTTCTATTTCCCGTGAAATCGTGTCCTGTGCTTGAAGCTGAAAATAAAGCGTTCCTTGGGCGTCACGTAGTTACGTTACATGACCCCTGGGATGCCAGACCCCCGTTAACTAGGGACTATGTCTTGGGGAACCCAAAGGGTTAAAGGTGTAGAGTCACAAAGGTAAAAAATGTTGCGACCAAAATATTGGATTTATTAATCGGATATCAACAAACTTTCGTTCCCCATTCTTACTGCTGGGTGAGAGCCTGTTATTAAGACAGCATTAAGCATCCACAATGTGTTATTTATTTCCATCCAGGAGCTGAGGCCCCCCCGTGACGTTCTAAATTCTCCTTTATTACCATGTGTAAAACAAAAACAAAAACGGAGTAAGAAGCATTATTCATTTTGAAATGAACATACAAAGAACTAGTTTCCTTGAAATTGTATTGATACTGATATTATTATTATAGAAATATGTTCTTACCTGTTGGGGCACTCTCTCATCCGGCAGCAATATTTTAATAACAATCTCATCTTTCTTGATATCACCTGTCAGATTTTGCAGGTTTGGCTCTGATGACTGAAAACAAACAGACAGGCACTGACATTTTTTATATTTTCTTCTCAACTTATTGCGATATTTATTTAAATGGCGCAAACGCAGTGACAGCCGACAGAAGGGAACAGCCAGAGGAGATATTTAAACATACTTTTACAGTAGGTGTCAGATCTCAGTATAAAGGTGTCACTATGCTTTAAACGTGTCACTTTGGTCCGTGTAAGGACGGTCATTTAATGCACAACACTTTATGACAACCCTAAATTATACAAACCAAATCAACTACTTTTAAAAATATTTTAGGCTCAGATTTACTAAACAGTGCTATGCTTAGTACATCCCATGGTTCATTCACTTGAATTACCCTTTAGTGATGCTAAGGCTTAGCACCATTTACTCCATAATTAATACTTGATGTACCACACAAGCACTTCACCTCTTTACTTTCATTAGTACCACACCTTCTGTTATTAGCGTCTCCTGCTGACTACAAATAAAATATCTAATTAGCTCAATTTCAGAAAGCTCTAATGATGCGGGCCCGAAATTCTCATTGGGAAAGTGTGCACCCCACAGTATATGGTTGGTGGAATAATAACACAGTATACATGTCCAGCAGCGGCTGGGAAGACCCCCAGGTGACCACCTGATAACCTGCTTGTGGCGTCTGGTCCGGTATACAGATGCAGCAATTTAATTTTACCTGCTGATAATACAGAATATCGCGTTATAACGTCACAGTTACCGTAGGATTTAATAACGGACAACGCAGAATATCGCGTTATAACGTGACACTGAGAAGAATAATTCCGGTACACCTGTATATACAGACGCAGTGCTGACCTAACACCACAAGGCGGGCGTGTGTGGTATCTGCCCCTCACTCCCTCCTGTATGCTCAGCCACAGCAGCTGGACTGGTGTACGTGAAGGGGGGGGGGGGAGAGGATTTTCACTGTGAGCCATTTAAATGGTCTCTCTTTCCTCCCCCTGTGGAGTGAGCAACAGCTACCCTGTGTCCCATAAGGGGAGGCAGGAGGAGAACCATACGGAAGGAAGCTTAGATGGGCCCCAAGCCTTAAAGTAACCTTCTAGGGGAAGCAAGAAAGGATTGCACTACTGCAACAACTGCAACAACAACTACCTAATGCAATAAATACCATGGAACCATATGCAAGTGGGATTCACTGTCTTAGGATATGGAAAGGTGTCAGCATGGACCATCCTACTGACTGGAGGCGTTGCCAACGAATAAGGTACCCTGAAAACCTGTCCTGATAATCCCCACATCATCGCGGAAGTACTCAGTCCTCCTGTTACCCAAAGGTATGCACCGGCACGAAAGTCATTAGTAGCAGACCAGATTTCACTTAGGGTGGGGGTGAAGGGGCTACATATAGAAGTAACAAGAGACATCGCCGCCACCCGGAGGTTTACTTGGTAAACCGTAGCCCGGAGATATGTGACCAAAACCCGTAGTCTCCGGATGAAACCCTGTTTGCAAAACCCCCACATTCCCGCTAGGAATTCTCAGTGTCGCCAAGCTAACCTGGCTAAATACATTGGGAGGTATATAGTCCTATACCTATCCCGGCCAGAATGCATGTCCATAACAACAACAATAAACTTCATTTAAAAAAAAATGACAAAAAGCTCTCTCCTCTAAAGTAAAAGCCGTATGTCAGGGTCTGGAACCGGTTCTATAAAGACTTGGTGAATCGATTGCAAACTCTGACTCAACCAGATTAGCAATCTTGGGCACATCTGTACACATCTGTATTAGGAATTATTACAGCATTCTTTCCTCAGCAAGGTAAGCTCCTAATAAAAGCAGTGTGCATAGTATATTCCAGGCCAGAATCTGAAAAACTAGGAAATAAATCTCTCTCTCTCTCTCTCTCTCTCTCTCTCTCTCTCTCTCTCTATATATATATATATATAATATACATACATACATACATACACATACTGTACATATATACACATACATATATACACACACACACACACACACACAGAAAATTGATATCTAAACCACAATAAACAATTCAATTTTAAAAGGTAAAAAAGGAAGTAGATATGTAAATATATATTTATAAACCTTGTGGTGCTCTGCGCCCCTGGTAGCATCACACTTATATTGTCACACTTTTGACAATGTACAGTATATATTTACACACACGATTATTGAAATATGTCATATTAAACTTGATACTGTATCATTTTCTCCACTGATGAGCTGCTGATTTCATTGTTAAGGTGACGCAGATATTGAAAGATTATGTCTCACATTAAGCACACAGGGTGTTTACCTCACTTTTGGGCACAGTCTATATTTGGATTTAACTTTTATAAAAAGCCTACATCAGAAAAAACTGCAACACGTACCTGTTCCTCTTGTAAAGTGGGAGCGTTTGCACTTGATTCCTCTGTGTCTTCCTTCACACTGCACACATTGGCTCCCTGTGTGCTTGTTGGAGAGCTCAGCTGCTCTGCACTGGGCTCTTTCTGCTCTGGGCAGCCTGACAAGCTTTGCACCTGTGACCCAAGGTCCTGGCTTACTTTCACTGGTTCTGTGCTCTGCTGCTCACTCCCCAGTAACTTTTCCTGCTTCTGTGAAGACAACAGGCTCACTGGCTCACTGTGAGGTTCACAGACCTCTTGCACCATACAATCCATCAGTCTGTGAAATGTAATCTAGCATAACTAAGGTACAGTATAATGAACTGGCAGCTATAGTAAAAAAGCACAATTCAGATGCTATCTTCCAAATGTGAAACCTCAAGTGTCTGCACGTATCTTATCCATTTTCTGACTGCAAAACCTAACCAAATTACTGTATGAAAGAGGTTAAAATCCAACAATGTCAAAATATGTTACAATTAAATCTAAGAGCGTCTTTTCCATGCTTCAGATCCAGTTTTTTTCCAGTTACAAACTGCCTAACTTGAACTATAGCAAAGTAATACTCAGTTAGGTTCTCTGAACGTGTGCCTATTAGTCTGTAGGATTGTCTCATACTAATTGTGTGAAAGCAAAGCCACAAGTCACCATACACCAAGCAAAGAAACATTTCCAAAACAACATACCTAATTGTCTCAAGAACTGGACTGATTGCCATTATTTGATGAGATCCAACTGCATAGTTTTCCATAAAAGTGCCTGCCTGGCGTCTAAATGCAGTCACGTTCCACTTGCCCTGCAAGCTTCTTGGAGTAAGGCCAAGGGGAAAGAAATGAAGCCCCTACAAGCACTGTGCTTTCTTACAATGTGACAGGTACAGCCAAAGAAAAGAAGGAGTCCAGTTGCCTGCACCCCTTGCATGTGAAAGGTTTATCCTCCTCTGTGCTACAGATTTCAAATGCTCCTTTGATCTATTTTCAGTATAAAAAACCCCCACTAACGGCGAATATACGACTCCAGCGCCTTTCTATGAATAACACTATGTAAGCGTTTGGAAAGTAACGTCAATCATTTACAGTGCCCCGTGCTGTGAAGCGTCACACCGCTCTCTCTGTGCTAATGTACATATGCACGCTTTAAGGCAGGGGCTCTCAAATCCCTCCTCAAGACTCCGCAACAGGTCAGGTTTTAAGGATATCCCTGCTTCAGCACAAGGGGCCCAATCAGTAGCTCAGCCTTTGACTGCACTGCCTGTGCTGAAGCAGGGATACCCTGAAAATGTGACCTGTTGGGGAGGGGGCTGGAGATGGGTCCCCTGGTTTAAGGCAGTTCATGAATGCAGACACTGAATGTACAATATCACACTAACTAACATTCTCCTTATGGTTGTATGTTACTACAAAATAAGTTTAAGTATCTCTTAGATTAGAACAAGGGTTCTCAACTTCAGTCCTCAACCTCCCCTCACCCCCACAACAGGTCAGGTTTTCAGGATATCCCAGCTTCAGTACAGATGGCTCAATCAGAGGCTCAGTCAAAGACCACCCCTTGTGCTTAAGCAGGGACTGATTGAGCCACCTGTGCTGAAGCAGGGATATCCTGAAAATCTGACCTGTTGGGGGGCCTTGGGGACTGGAGTTGAGCCCCCTGTCTTAGAACATTGCAAGTTTCTCTAGAAGCAAAGGTTTTGGAAGATAATTAACTATGAATACAAACACCATATTATGCGACTCAGCTCTAACTATGCAACGTACCTGTTGCAAGGACAAGCTAAACCCCGGCGTAGAGTCACAAACACACCTGGTTCTGAGAGTAACACTGTTCTGTATGGATTTGCAACATCAGTAACATCATGTAATAATGTGTTTGCTCTGGCATTCCTGTCTCCATGTCTAGATCAGTACGTGCACAGCAGCAATGCCCACATATGGACCAAGGGCCGCAAACTATTTTACATCTCTTTTAAGTAATGTGACAGGGGGAAAAATGTGTACGTTTAATTATTACAAATTACAACAAAATGAGCAAAAATCTATTAAATTCCTACTTAAAGCAAAACACAGTAAACAGTTCAGTAATCTGTGCTGTTTTAATTGTATAGTAATGTAGCCACTTAGTGGTGTATTCGTGAACTTTGGAAATGAGAAAAACAAGGAGCATTTTAAAATAGTTATTATCCTTTGCCACTATTATGCCATCTCTGTGTGTGGCATCTCTCCTGACAGTTTCTTAATATCAGAGATCAAGCTGGACACTCCGATCACAGAACTCAATGCAGGAGTTTTATTTGTGACCTCGGGTTGGATGAGTTTAACACCAGGCGTGACAATGTTGGTATATGTACAGTAATATACCCATTTACATGCCAAATCCTCAAATATTGGGCCCATTTTCTTCTTGAAGAACTGAGTAAAAGTTATACAAGTTATCACAGGAAGATTGATACGTCTTTCAGCATAAAACTTCTTTCCAGTTCAATTATTTGCTGATGGTAATTTTTATTCAATCGGTGGTGTAAAAGGATTCTGGAAAAGTTATATTTCTTTTTCATGAGATCTAGTACCTGAAAATCTTGCCTTACCCATGTCTCGAACCTAGGGTGGCCAGACGTCCCATATATATGGAATTGTCCCTTATTTCATTGACTTGTCCAGGTTTCCCGGAAAGATCTGTCGTACAAATAACTGGCCCTATTTTGGCGCCTTGACCTAAATTTAAAATTGCTGTCATTAAATCAGTCATAAAAACGTAATAGATTTCTATTAGAGTGTAATATTTCCTAATCTGATAGATGTCGCCTTACTAAATTAATCTCATAATACTCTGACCCCCACCCCAGGTCAGCGTGCGTCTGTCTCCGCCCGGCCGAGCGCAGAGATGATAAAAAACAAAGAATGAAGCGGTTAAAGCGGGAGATACCATTCAGCTCCCACCTCCCGATCGTGCGGAGCTGCGGGCAGATCCCTGCACCGGGGCAGATCCCTGCACCGGGGCAGGGTAGGGGACTCGGCTACAGGGTTACAGAGTTTCAGGGTTACAGAGTTTCAGGGTTACAGAGTTTCAGGGTTACAGAGTTTCAGCGTTACAGAGTTTCAGGGTTACAGAGTTTCAGGGTTACAGAGTTTCAGGGTTACAGAGTTTCAGGGTTACAGAGTTTCAGGGTTACAGAGTTTCAGGGTTACAGAGTTTCAGCGTTACAGAGTTTCAGGGTTACAGAGTTTCAGGGTTACAGAGTTTCAGGGTTACAGAGTTTCAGGGTTACAGAGTTTCAGGGTTACAGAGTTTCAGGGTTACAGAGTTTCAGGGTTACAGAGTTTCAGGGTTACAGAGTTTCAGGGTTACAGAGTGTGACGGGAGCTTTGCGACAGGCTATTAATAATACACCAAAATAAATATATAATATATATAACTGGGTTGAGCTGGGACGAGACTTAGATATGATAAAATATAATTTATTCCTTGATAAAGGTGAACACACGAGATATACAAATAACAGGCAAAATATAGACACTCACTTAAAATGGAAATGATGAAACAGATCTGGACTGGCAGTTCATACAGCAATCTTCATAATCATCAAGACACGAAAAACATGAAAGACCTCTGGCATGAAGACTATACATGAAGGCTGAGCCTGGTTCTTATACCATTATTTCCCATTGAACACAACCTAAACCCAGCCCCTCTCATAAATCAGCGGTGAAGTTGCCAGTTTTCCCCAGAGTAAAACTCCTCCCACCCAAGGATGTTTACAAACTGCTTTTCCTATCTAAATAACTTCATAACTTCAGTTCAGTAGTACCTACTGGCACGTGAGACATATTAATACATTCCGGAACGCATGACGCTCCCAACGAGACTAAATATTACAGTGTAATATTAAAATTAAGAGAGATATTAATATCTATCTATTCGAACCGGCTAAACCTCAGGTGTCTGTATTCGTTAGTTGGGGCTTGGTCCCACGAATACACATATGTAACTCTTAGCTTGTTCAGCCGAGGACATCTCATAATATTCTTATATTTAATAAGGTTACTCATTCTGTAGCCCCACTCCTAAATCAGAGGTGTTTGGCCAGTCTACCACATGGCAGGATACTATGGTTTGTAAGTGTGAGTTATAACACTCACAATCCACTCCAGCTTCCTGCAAACAGGTAGCCTTTGATCAGGGGCTGCTTCCTACCCATTTGGTCACTCTCCTGACCATTTGCATTTAGTAGGCAGGCATCTTTGAGGGTAATTTAAACAAAGGGCTAGAATCACTGTTTTAACATTAACCCTTTCCCTCCCACAGCAACCCTAGTGTATGTGTGGGTGCAAACACTAGGATAACACAATACAGTTACACAGGGGAATAAGCATTTGGATATTGAAGCGAGGTAAAAAAACATTACTGGACCTCAGTCCAGTTAACCCCTTGCTTCCCAGGTGAGGGTAGAGGGTGGCCAATTGGGGTGTAACCCCTTTAATCCCGGGCCAAATCCTCCCCATCGTCACACAGAGTTTCAGGGTTACAGAGTTTCAGGGTTACAGAGTTTCAGGGTTACAGAGTTTCAGGGTTACAGAGTTTCAGGGTTACAGAGTTTCAGGGTTGCAAGTTTCAGGGTTAAAGAGTTTCAGGGTTAAAGAGTTTCAGGGTTACAGAGTTTCAGGGTTACAGAGTTTCAGGGTTACAGAGTTTCAGGGTTACAGAGTTTCAGGGTTACAGAGTTTCGGGGTTACAGAGTTTCGGGGTTACAGAGTTTCAGGGTTACAGAGTTTCAGGATTACAGAGTTTCAGGGTTGCAGAGTTTCAGGGTTGCAGAGTTTCAGGGTTGCAGAGTTTCAGGGTTACAGAGTTTCAGGGTTGCAAGTTTCAGGGTTACAGAGTTTCAGGGTTACAGAATTTCAGGGTTACAGAATTTCAGGGTTTCTGGGTTTAAAATTAAACTTATATGAGTTCCACTCGACTTCTGGGGAGATTGCTGCTTTGAGACCCCTCTCTGCAGCAGACGACACCTCGGGTTGTAGTTTTATGGAATAGAAGTAAATATTGATCTTAGTTTTTACCATCTAGAATAGTTTCAATATCTTAAAGTGGTCCCAAATAGTACATATCGTTTCTCTTTTGGGATTCATATAGTTTTTACTCAAAGTTAATCTTCTAATTTTAGCAATGATTAAGGTTAATTGTTCTATCTTGTACTTTATTATTACTAGCTAGCTGTTTGGTGCATCATTTCACTTGCATAAGGGCTCATCAGATTACAATGAACAAAGAATACTATTCTAGTTGATTCTGGATTTTTATGTCGTTATTTCGGAAACTTCTGCACTTGCATTTTGCTGTGTTCACTATTTGTAAAGAAAAGTTATAGCTACAGATGGAGTTATGCAAAAACGTGTTATTAAACTGGCGCTCTATACAAAGAACTGCAATTCATATATAGAAGTGTAAGATGTTCTATAACATCAAATTATTTAAAGGTGAAATACCAATAAAGTGCAAAAACCGTGCCATGCAAACGGAATTAGCCTGGCTGCAGAATCCCACAGAAATGTTGCAGTATTACTGGGAGATAGCCACAGTATTTTCCCAGGCAGCCATCGGATACTCGTAGCTGCATCTGTAATTACAACAATAGGAAACGTTGGTGGGTTTGTTACATACATGTAACCCTGCTTCCTATCACTAGCAAGCTGTTACTATGTGCTGTGTTACCTGCTGGCTCACAGGGCCTAAGCCTCTGCCACGGAGAGCATGGGGTGCGTGCAATATATATGTCAGGTGCAGCGCCTCCACCTGCGACAGAACCCGCCAAAGGGGGAGTTAGTCTTCGCAGGACGTATATACAAGAATTACCCTTACACAACCAAGTTATTAAACTAATCTCTTTTACTGATAGGTTAAACTCACGATACAATACATGCCATGACATTCCGGCATGCCGGTTCGCATAATATAACACGCCACGGCGGACGTCACCATCACTTGCGCCTCGGCGGACGCCAACATTAACTTGCGCCTCGGCGGACGCCAACAACAACTTCTCCCAATCCCACCACCGGGTGATCCCACCCCGTGTCCAAGTATGCTACTCAGTTCTCCCGCTCACAACAGGCCTTATGTGTGTGTATGGGTGACTGCGCAGCCACTACGATCTTCGAAAAGGGTATCTGTGTTGACAAACTCTTTCCCTCGCTAGGGTCCGGGCGCTCCCTCTCGGACTCTGGCAACCCCACAGGGGTCTGAGCCCCGACCTCCCTCTCGATAGAATAGTCCCGGGCAAAACTCACAGTACGGGGGTAAGACCCTTACTAAGGCGGTCCCTAAACTCAGCTTGTCTCTAAGGTGACTCAGGGCTAGCTGGGCCTGGGGCACCTGGCCTGCGCCTGGGGTACAACCTCCCCGTGCAGTATCTCCGTCTCTGGCAACTCCTCCGCCCATAGGCTAAACGCGCTCACCTGACCCTCCCCGCAGGGCTGCTGGGTCAAGGGACTGCTCCCTCCCGCCAAATGCACTCTCCTCCTTCGCGGGCTTTTGCAACTACTCTTTGCAAGCGCAACCTCCCATTCCTTGGGGTGAATCAGGGGTCACGGCTACATACAGTACTGTAGATTTGATCAGTTCGGCTCCCAAAGTAACATTTTATATATGAAACCTTGTTTTTTTGGGTAAACATCAATTAAGCCAGCCCGAGTGCCCACTATTTGCAAACTGAGACCCCCACCATGAGCCGTCTCTGGGTTTACCCGTATCCGGAACATTCTGTGGGACACAATGCCCTCCAATACCTCAAGGTCTTATCTTTCTGTTTTATTCATCTATAAATATGAATTATTTTATATTCTATTTCTCTAAACAGATCCCTTCCCGGCATTATATCAGCCAGTGAAACGTTAAATAAAATGTGACACTAACTATCTACTGCTAAGGAGGGAAGCTAGGTGGATATTCAACAAAGCCGAGGTTTTAATGAGAAAATAAAGTGTATATATGTGCTTTTCTTATAACTACACGTATGTAAGTGTTTGATCGTGATAAGTGTTTGGATTTACTCCCAATATATGCCGGGATTCACGAAGCCGCCATGCGCGACATCCCACCCCATTTGGTGGTAACTGCCAATCAAGTCAATGGCAGTTACCACAATATGGCGCCCGATATTGCGCATGGCGGCCTCGTGACTCCCGCCATAGTGTGAATTCTATTTATCATTGCACCTGGATGTACTCGGCATAAATCACTGGACCAGTACTGGTGCAAAGTGACCGTTACTCTACTTAGATGCCCAGAGAGGCGAGTAGCATGGAAAAGCTGGACGGCAATTCCACACGGAAATCTGTATTATCCATCAAGCGTACAATTTGTGTTACCGAATCCCTCCCAAATATTCACTTACAGTGTGTGTGGCGACGATGGAAGGATAAACCAGGACCTTGTATGAATCAAACCCAGCTAGCACAATGTGCTGGGTTGGATGTGATCGTTCTGCTCTTCCGTGACAATGTGTATCTGTATTTTTCCTATTAGGGCAACTAATCAATACACTAATTGCACTAATCATATACCATGACACTTCTTTATTGCCAAAGTTATAATTATGCCAATAGCTCTTAATCACTCACTTTCACATAATGACTATAATTAACGTACAGTATGTAATATTGATATACTGACATTTTCTGTTAGTACCAGACATCCATGTATATACTGTAGAAGCCTTTTTCATAATTGATGTTATCCAGATACAAATGTGCATCTGTATGCCACTATTTCTATTATATATTCACTTTGCTCTCTCAAAGTTTATATCTTCTGCTATATTGAATATTGAGATGTAAATTATTCATTAGATGAAGGAATATTATTAGGGCTGAATCTATATATCTTACTATGCCTACAACCAAGGCCACTTTATTCATTAGGCCGACTAGGCACAGTGCCTGGAGCCTACGAACCTTTTAGGGCCTATAATATTTCACTTGAAAAAATACCTGAACAAAAAAAATCACTAAATAAGAGAAAACAGCAAATTTCAATTTAAAATGCCTTCGAAGTATCGATACCTTTAAATATCGAAACAAAAGTATCGATGCCAAATATCGCTAGTATCGAAAGAAACAAGCAAACAGTGAAATGAGCATAAAAATGAGTAAAAATATCGGACACACAGGCCTCTAGAAATAAAAATGCCTAGGGCCTACAAGGTCTTAAAACAGCCCTGCCTACAACTTTTACAGATTTAGTACAAACCACGTACAGCCTCATATTATTTTCTCTCCCATTCCTCTAACTCGTAAGTACAAAGTGACCTGCACCATTATCTATTTAGCGGTCACATGTTATTGTTTAACATTTTCAACAATGATAATGTTAAACACAAGCCCACTGGAGTTCTGCTTAAACTTCCACTAACACTGTCACATGTATCAGGTCCAAGGGACCGGAATGAGGAGGGACACACCTAATGTACAGTACCCTTGTATAATGTACATTGTATCCTGTCAATCTACACGTTGCTTGTTGTTGATAAGCAAGTTTCCGGTGAGAAAAAAAAGACATGAATAAAATATTTTAGGACAAAAAGTTTCATTCTGTCGTGTTATCTTTGACGTTACGGAGACAGATAACTTTTTGTGTATATGTGTATCTCCGTGTGTTGTATAAAAGTGTATTTGGGGGGATATATAGCAGTTGGGGAGCATCTCTTGCACGTTGTTACAGGAAATATCTCTTCTGCATATCATTTGTGAGATTTTTGTAGGAAACACATAAATAACCTAAATGTAATCCTGTAAACTTGTTTATATTGGTCCTATAAGGGTCTGCACATTTAATGAGAATAGTTCATCAAAAAAATTGTAACTTCGGCACATATATTCATCACTATGTTTTTATATTCCTACTGTAATCCTGTATTTAGGATCAGCGCACTCGATTGTTAAAGCCCTTTTGGGAAAGTACAAATGTGCAATATAAACATAAGAATCCCCCCCACACTATCTCTGCATTACATCGGCGGGGTATGAATACCCCCACACTATCTCTGTATTACATCGACGGGGTATGAATCCCCCCCACACCATCTCTGTATTACATCGGCGGGGTAAGAATCCCCCCACACTATCTCTGCATTACATCGGCGGGGTATGAATACCCCCCACACTATCTCTGCATTACATCGGCGGGGTAAGAATACCCCCCACACTATCTCTGCATTACATTGGCGGGGTAAGAATACCCCCCACACTATCTCTGTATTACATCGGCGGGGTAAGAATCCCCCCACACTATCTCTGTATTACATCGGCGGGGTAAGAATCCCCCCACACTATCTCTGTATTACATCGGCGGGGTAAGAATCCCCACCACACTATCTCTGTATTACATCGGCGGGGTAAGAATCCCCCCACACTATCTCTGTATTACATCGGCGGGGTAAGAATCCCCCCACACTATCTCTGTATTACATCGGCGGGGTAAGAATCCCCCCACACTATCTCTGTATTACATCGGCGGGGTATAATGTACTGTATGAGAAAGAGAGATTGCTACAGTATGTTCACCAGGTTTCTGAATATTTGGTATATCTCAGATACCCACAAAATGAAACTGCACTCAACGGAAGTGAGGATTTAAATAAAGGCAACTAAAATATACCTTTTATTGTATCAATTAAAATGCTAGAAGTGGAGCACTTAAATATGAATTAAAACCAAGGAATGGTGGTGGTGGGGGGCGTGATGGTATAGACAGAGGAGAGAGCAACCAGCTTAATGTAGTGATATCAAACACACAGTGTTGAGTAATACAGCTTGCCCTCCATGCCAGGGCATGTCTCTTGTATGAGGTGAAACTGTATTTTGTCCAGTGTCCATATCTCAATAATGCAATTAGCATACCCAAGACTGTGTGTTTGATATCACTGCATCACACTGGTTGCTCTCTCCTCTGTGTAAACCATCAACCCCCCCCCCCCCCCATTCCTTGGTTTTAATTCATATTTAAGTTTGAGTTATATTGCTCCACTTCTAGTATTTAGCTGATCTAATAAAAGGTATATTTGAGGTGCCATTTATTGAAGTCTTCACTTCAGTTGTGTGCAGTTTCATTTCGTGGGCATTAGAAACAGCTTTTCGCACAATAAGAAAACTATAATTTAACTTCTCATTTCCCATCCAACAGACATATTTGGCCTTATACCAAACTGCAAAGTCCACGGTTATTTTACAGTTCATTGTAACTCTACTCCTGTGCCAGATATTAAAAAGAAATATGTTATATTTCAGCAACCACTTTGTTAGGGGAATTGAGGATCTAGAGGCAATTTATTCTGCTGCCGCAAACCTATATAGGTGTGAGTAATAATGGAAATGTCCAATATATTGACATCATAAAAGTAAGGGAGGACGACACAGAGACACAGAGACACAGAGACACAGAGACACAGAGAGACAGAGAGACAGAGAGACAGAGAGACAGAGAGACAGAGAGACAGACACAAACAAAGAAAAACAGAAATGTCCTTTTCCTGTAGTGATCCATGGTAACGCATATGATACAGAAAGACGCCCCTTCGCCCACATGATACATAGTTACATAATAGATGAGGTTGAAAAAAGACATACGTCTATCAAGTTCAACCCATACTAAATTTAGTCAACAGATACTTTATCCTATATCTATACTTACTTATTGATCCAGGGGAAGGCAAACAAAAACCACAGTGTCATATCATCCAATGATATCTCATAAGGGGAAAAATAGATTCCAAGAATTGCCAATCGGATTAATCCCTGGATCAAAATTCTTCCCATGTTTACTTATTTGGTATATCCCTGTATACCTTTACTTTCTAAAAAAGATGTCCAACCTTTTTTTTGAACAAATCTATTGTATCTGCCATCACAGCCTCCATGGGTAATGAATTCCACATTTTAACTGCCCGACCTGGCAAGTATCAGCAGGGGGTTTATCTGGTCTCCTGAACTCCCAACTCAACTACATACTGTACTCCAATTGGGAGGAATATATGGTCTTCCATGGAAGACTACAGGAAAAGGAAATGACAGTAAAGACATTTTCAGTTTCCTGGGGCATCTACTTATGGAATCTAACATAGCAGTAGCAACAAATAAAGCATGACTCTACATTGCTGCCACCTGTAAAGCCTTCTCACAAATACTGTGTCTGAAAATACATTTATTGTACAGTGTGTTAAGAAGGTATTTGATGAAGACCAAGTAGCTCCTCTGCAGATCTCTGATGCCTGGAGGAATAAAACCTTCTTATGAAAATGTTTTGCTATCAACGGACTATTGAGTTATTAAATGATAAATATATATATATATATATATATATATATATATATATGTAAAACTCTTTACTCTTTACATGCTGCTTAAAGAACAGAAAAAATCCAAAACAATGGAGTAAAGCCATAGTTATCTTCATCCACAAGAAAAGAGACAAAGAGACAAAGACCTCAAAAACTACAGACCAATCAGTCTACTTCCATTAACATTTCTGTGAAGATACTCACTCTCACTCACCGACTGCAGCAGCCCCAGGACATTGTCCAGACAAGAGAACAAGGGGATTTCGCAGGGGATACAACATAATTGACCCCACCCAAGTCGTACAAGAAGTGATTGCCTAAAATATCAGTCATACTGAGCCACTAACTGAGCCAGCTGTGCTGAAGTAGGGATATCCTGAAAACCTGGCCTGTTTGCCGCCCTCGAGGACTGGAGTTGTGCAGGCCTGGTTTAGGATGGTAACTCAGGTTATGGTGTCCATTCCTATTTTAGGTAACGTCACGTTATGTGCCCTGATTTAACAGTTTAGTGAACCCCTCACATGTTTACAAACTAATTCTAAAAAATTATTTCAAATACAAATGTGTGTCAGATTTTGGTAAAAAAAAGAAAAAGCATCAATCCCCCAGATATACCCACTGTCTTTGGCATCCAAACACTTCGATCCTAGGAAGGATTGCCCCCTTTAAGTCTGACGACGCATGAAGAGGAGGGCACAACAGACTTATTACAGCAAATGTTATTTAGCCAAAGAAAACAAGCGTTTCGGCGGGATACAGCAGCCTCTATCAAGGTGAGGGCGAGGTGAGGGCGAGGTGAGGGCGAGGTGAGGGGTTCCTTTGTCCGCTGCTCCCTTCTCTTCATCTATATTCATATTCTGGGATTATACGGGCTGTACAGCGAAGCCCCTTTGGAGAAGTGAGCACTGACCATTGCAGCTTGAGATAACTTATACAAGAAGTGCCTAGTGGAAACCTACTCCCCCTTCAAGTCTGAGCCCTTGCATAGCTTCATTTAAATGCTATATTCAACACTCACGTGACACAATGGAAATGATTACATTAAAAATAACAGACACCTCAATACAAAGAATATTTTATTGTTGTTACAACTTCCAAAGCGAAGCTTAATAAAGTGTAGCCACAATACCTACAACATATAACTTGCTCAAAATAAGTACACACCATAAGAATTATAATGAAAGAATAGGTCGCAATAAACAACTTGTACTGTTTAGCAATTACAATTAGCGCAGCTCAACACTGAATAGAAACCAAATTATGTTCGTATTATTGACACAAAATAAATGTATCCAGTATTCTTATAACTTGGAGAACACCTCACGGTGAATATTGTTTGCCTACAATACTGTATCTTAAAAGGTTCCCGTACCTTATAACAAATACCGTAGGAGAAATGTAAATAAGAGTCTGCTTATTCGGTAGGACATACAGTAATGGAACATTTCTATGAGTTTTCAGTCTACACACTGCACATCACAAAAAACTCACATGTACTTAATAAACAACAATAAATAATGATTTGATATCAACTATCTCCTTTAATGTTTGGTCTATTACTTGTGCTAAACATTAGGAGCCCCACTAAACACTTATATAGGGCTTTCTTTTTGTGGGGGAATTTAGGGCATCTGATGCCAGCACCTGCTTCTAAGATTCATCAAGAAACTGTCTTCTTTATTTAAATCTGATTTATTTAGTGTAGTTTAGAAATACATCATTTCTTCTTTCCTTAGGGTTCCGGCACCTCTGCGTTTTACAGTGTTAAATATATGTATTTGACATCTGTGGATATAATACAAGAGATTAAAGTAAATGACCTTCAGGGTTTAAGTCGGCTGCAACGGAAATCTAAGGATTATTATGGTCAGCCTAATTATAATACAGCAAAGACAACATTACAGGACACAAGTATTACATGTGTTGTGTTAATGAAGATTAAGGACAACAAGCGTTTCAAACCAGCTCATCTGAAACAGTATATATTGCTAGAATCTGCAATGATCTTGTTGATACGGGTATAAAAAGTGCTGCATGGAACAGTCTCAAGAAAATGGTCTTGTGATGCCGTCTATCATGGCTTCTTTTCCTTTATTCGGTCCTTGACTTTCTGAGGTTCAAACTGAATCAAACGGAGGATCTCTTTGTTATCCGTGATTCCTTGAATAAATTCTCCTTCAGTGAGTTTATCTGTAGGAAACAGGCCAATGGTTTTTAACCAGTCTTTTTTATACTCCCTTTGAGTCCTCAGCATAGTTATATCGAAGCTGTCACCGAAATGTGTGCACAGCAATGCAGAAAGAAGCTCCAGCACACTTGGGGTTAACATTAAAGTATTTTTATTGCAGTGATTGAAGATCAGTGCAATCAAAACACTTTATTGTTAACCCCAAGTGTGCTGGAGCTTCTTTATGTATATACATGTATATATAAATATTTTTTGCTATATATATGTGTGTGCTGTATATACAGAAAGAAGCTAGGGCTACCTCCCTGAGGAAGGTCCCGTTCAGCGGACCGAAATGTTGGATATATGTGCAAGTTTCTTTAATACAGTTTATAGCTGCTTATACCTTCTGAGTGCTGTTGTCTCCTTACCTTTGCTGGTAACATTTTTGCTATGTATAATGCAGGATTATTATTTTAAGTGTTGGCTACTTTAAATATCTAGTGGTAATTATTGTAAGTAACATCCTAGATTAATTTACCATTGTCTTTCTTTCCAAAGAAATCCCATATTTTATTGGTTCTCTTCTCTGGAGTATTTTCATCCTCCGGCAGATGCTTCTGGTCACAAGCATTAATCATTTTGAATATTGCCTGGAAAATAGCGAAGATATATTACACTCTTAACTAGATAATAGAAAAATGCTGAAACATTGTTACAAGTGTGGTAGACATAAAATAACTACATTTGCTTCAAGATGTAGCAAGTGATAAGACCATCTAAATATTTGAGATCCACTGTATGTCTTAATTTAGAGTAATAAATGCATAACACACCAGAATAGCTGTTGGGATGGCCAGAAGGGACCCCTACGTGGTGAGAAAGTGGCATAAAGACTTTAATCTCTTTGTGCCCCAGGCAGCTTTTCACAATGTTTACTTGTACTGATGGAACCAGATTTATGTGTGATTGGCCACAACTAGTGATCACTTCAATACTGTATTTATTCGCGATTATTAATAGACAATATTCTTTACAGGTGAAAATGTCCAAGAGCCGCCCAGCCCGAGGAAGATGCAGAGTGAAGAAGATTGTACATTCGGAGGAAGAGATAAGAAATTTGTATTATTGTGTTTTTATAAAGTAATTTCCTGTTATCTAATAAAAATATTTCATATTTTAAAATATTTTTTAGTCATCTGAAGTTTTTAGGGGAATAGGTGGTGGGTTACATTTAAATACCATGGCATATCACATCATATTGCACGAAATTAACGGGAATAAGAGACGAGTTACATTGCATTTAGATTTTGAAGACACATTCGCACACAAGCACCTACTATCATTTCTGCAGGGTATTGCAGCCAAAGCTAAACCTCCATTGTCCCGGCCATGCCACATTTGCGGGTCAGCCGATAAATTTGAGGCGGGTGGGATACACCCCCTGCAATGACAAATGTGCCAATAAATCTGGTTCCATCTGTACTGTATGTGTGTCGCACATATTCCCACTTCCTCCTATTTTGCCGCGTGTGTTACTGGCTGGTTAAGTCTGTGGGGTCCCAGCACTCAAAATCACAGTAAACAAATAACTTAAATCACTGATTGTGATGTAAGGCACATGATGATGTTCAATTGATGCAATGTGAGAGTTTGATCGCACAAGTTTAGATATTCCTGTAATAATAGTCTAAGAATTTGTTCTCGCAATCTAACTAGATTGATTTTTTAGAATAGCCACAATTGGGGTTGGACTAAATGAGATGTCAAAGCGTTTAGTTGTATTCAAACCTTTGAGATCTTACAAGTATCTCCTCCAGGTCAGAGCAGGCTTAATAAAATAGAATGATGGCTTTTAGCTGATTTACCTGTCTGAAATAAATACGATCTTATAGTTCAGGGGCGGCCAACTCCAGTCCTCAAGGGCCCCCAACAGGTCAGGTTTTCAGGCTATCCCTGCTTCAGGAAAAGGGAGACCAAAAAGCGCACCAGCAAAAACGGAGCAGGAAGGACCCAAAACAAAAAAATGAATTAAAGGGCACTTTAATGTGACAAGAGACCCATCCAACGCGTTTCGAACGTCACAGCGTTCTTTTAAAAGAACGATGTGACGTTCGAAACGCGTTGGATGGGTCTCTTGTCACATTAAAGTGCCCTTTTAATCATTTTTTTGTTTTGGGTCCTTCCTGCTCCGTTTTTGCTGGTGCGCTTTTTGGTCTCCCCTTTTCCTGTATTGCATATCTGTAGCTGCACAGCCTGCCTACCTACCACCAGGATGTGAGTATTGCTTATTTTCAGGTGAACCTGCCGATGAGACTGAGGGTGAGTGGGCTTGTACCATCTACCACCTGTCTTCAGGAGGATAGTACCCATACTATTGCACATTAAGTACTATATTATTTTCATTAGTACCCTGGTTTAGTGGTTTGGCTTATTTTGTTCATTGTACCTGCATTCGAGCGCTTTAGCCATTTTCTATATCCCTGCTTCAGCACATGTGTCACAATCAGAGGCTCAGTCATAATGACTGCATATCCTGAAAACCTGACCTGTTGGTGGCCCTTGAGGACTGGAGTTAGCCTCCCCTATTACAGTATCACGAAGAAATAAGAAAAATGTAAACAAATCCTATTAAACTAATGTTAGGTTTTTCTTTTTGTTTATCAAGAACGAAAATGTTGCATTTTGGGGGAAAAAAATTCTTTTCCCAACAATCTGAAAACAGCTTGAAATGACTTGGTATTTAATATTCTATTTGAAATAAAATGAGAATATTCCTGAATTAAGTAGACATTAAACCAAACTCAAATAGGAAAATGAGCATAAACATAAAACTTTATTACTTAATTAGTGTATTATTTACACTTTATAGCTTTCCTGTCTAATAAGACATGCTTGATTTACAATTGATGTCTTGAATTAATTAAAAGCGGCCCTCCTGAGAATTCTTAATACTCTATGTATAGAGGTTATGGGGGAAAAAGGAAGAAAAGGATTTAGGGATATTTTGCCTTCATTAACCCTGCTGTAATCACTAGAATTTAATTTGTATACTTAATTAAACACATTCTATCACCACCATACGTGCATAAATTATCATTTCGAAAATATTGTTTATAGATATGCAGCACAAACAGATATATATTCAGTGGCCGTTATCCGAACATTTCACGCAGCCGGTTCCGTGGACTCTGCTGTATTCCACGCGGCATTCACTCGTTATTCTTCCGTGAACACTGCAGTGAATGCGCGCCGGCAATAGTAAAAACACTAGTAAACACGCGTCTTAACGCGGGGAAGTTTGAAACATGAAGAACATGCAGCACGACCTGGGTACGCCCAGGAATACAAATCGTGAAATGTGCGGATAACGGCCGCTGCATCTGTATATACTAAAGTGATAATAGTGAGGGGATTACAAGTCGGTTTCCTTCTAACCGCGCAGCCACGGTACACTTGTAGCTGGCGCCTAGGAAATGTACAAAGTTCTGTTTCACATACAGTACAGTATGAAGAACTGTAATGCTGTCCTGCTAACCTACAGCGAATCTCATCTTTCCCAAGATTAATACGGCTTCTATAACTCAGAACTACAGTAGGTATTTCAAAGCGTGACCCCTTACAATGTACGCTGTATTTATTTCAGTGAGTGATGTAATAAGAAGCATACTATACCGTAATTATCTCAAGCACTTCAGGTTTGCTGATATGCCCATTGCCATCTACATCGTATAAGCAGAAAGCCCACTCCAGCTTCTGGTTTGCTTTCCCAGACGAGGTCATGTGAAGAGCAATGATGTATTCCTTAAAGTCCAATGTGCCATCGTTATTAGCATCAAAGCTTCTGAACACATGATGTGCGTACGCTTTCGGGTCAGCATCTGGGAAGAATTTTGCATAGATGCTCTCAAATTGTTTTTTGGAGATCCGCCCAGTGGGACACTCTTTTAGAAAGGATTGGTACCACGCACACAACTCATCCTGTGTATACTTGGTATTCAGCTGAAGTTCTTCCAAGATCTCCTTTGAAAGTGCTCCACTTTTGCTGTTCCCCATAGTTATAATGGTTTATCTATAAACTAAATGTATAAAACTCTTCTAACGTCCAACAGCACAAAACCCGAGACCGCAATGCCCCGGAGTTACTGCAGGCATTTAAATCCAGATCAGGCTTTTTTAGGATTACAAAGGTTTAGACGTCACCCACAGACTGATATTCACTTTGTCATATTGCAGGACTCCAGCTTTCTAATTAGTTAATTAATATTATAACATGTTCATTTATTGGTATTGATCTTTGGGTTTTTATTTTCTTATTACAGTATATTGGGTACATTTGTTGTAGATTATTGGACCAACATAAGAATTCTTTGTGCAGTAGATGAAATCACATTACAAAGTGGATATAATAATATGGGAGGTCGCTTCTGTATGTGTGTGTACAATTGCAGCAGACTGGGAAGGAAGTATACAGTATATACCCCAAATATTTGTTCTGTACCTACAACAGTACACAGGAAGATGCGGCCTGTAAGATTTAATCAACTCTGTACACTATACTTTAATCTATTAAGAATTGTCAAGTTGTACCAATAAAACATACTACAATCTGGAGGTAGCATAGACTTTTCTAGGACTAGAACAGCTAGCAGAACCTTGAATAAATATATTTAAACTTATAATATAGTCTGATTCAAATCAACCATTAAACACAAAATCTAGATTTGTTTCACTGTACATAGTCTAATATTCAAAATGACACGCTTGGACAACATTAAAACCTTGTATTAGTTGAATTGTTATTACATTTTGAAATGGAAAAATACAATTATTAAAGGAGGGGGCAACAAGTAATATAATAATACATAATACAAAAACATTTATTATCGTTCCTAATCAGCAAGGGAAACATGGTTTGTTATTTGAGGTTGCAGCAGTGAAGAGATCTTTATTATAATTGTATTTAATTTAATATGTAAACGAATTGATGTCAGAGATAACACTAGGAACACACACAGCCATTAATCTTATTCAAGCTGAAACCATAGAATACAGAAAAATTAAATATCTTACCAGATACTAGATACTTACTGTATAATGTACTCAGTACAACTCAGTCTTACATACAGTATAGCAATTACAGTAGCTATAGCCAAGGTATAGACATTGTATATAGTTTATATTAAAGGAATTGTAGGTGCATCATTATATATTCATTTTGCATAGAAAGTTATTCCATTGTAAGTACTGTAAGATGGTGTAATAAACCTTTTATTACCCGAAAGGCATTCTTGCTGCCCTCAAGAGCCCTCTACAACAAAGGAAAATCTAGGTGGCCCAGATACAATAGCTTGCCCCATTTAAGTTGTTATAAGCCCCACCTCTGTGCTTCATCACTAAGCACTGACTCTAAAAATACGTCTCCCTGCGGGTTAAATCCACTTATGTATACATGCTTTGATGGCCTCATGAATGCCAGTGCTGGTGCCATAAACATGATCTATCTTATAAGATAAACATGTTCCTCTGTTAACATTATGGCATCAACATTTCTGTAGTGTATGAATAAATAAAATATATATTTAATGCTCACATTATTCTTTTTGATTGGAGATATATCTGCCGGTGTCATGTTACTATACCAGGTATTGTTATCTATACAGTATAACACAGCTACTTATTGAATAGTATTCAAGGAAACATAAGTAGCATAATTATACCGTTATTATGATCTGCAATCTGCTCAAATACTTCTCTTTAGGGGAACAATTAAAATCGTGTGTTGGGAACAGTGTCAGCCTAGGATATTGATTGACTATTGGGATAACGGATTATAATGCTCTCCCACCCTAGGCCTGATACTATCTGTGCTGAAGTTGCCCATATGGCCATTTTAGCCGAAATTCCACATTGAAGTCAGCCCCTAAAAAGTTATAATATTCAGGAAGTGATCAGTCAAGGTTGTAGATTACATGTGCATACTGAGGCTCATACTGTACATGTGTTAATTCTTGCATACTGAGGCTCATACATATGTTCACACGTGCATACTGAGGCTCATATGTGTGTACATTCATGTACAGTATACTGAGGCTCATACGTGTGTACATTCATGTATACGGATGGTCATACATGCATTCACATGTGCATACTGAGGCTCATACATGCATTCACAGGTGCATACTGAGGCTCATACATGCATTCACAGGTGCATACTGGAGGTCATACATGTTTACATGTGCATACTGGGGCTCATACATGCGTTCACACGTGCATACTGAGGCTCATACATGTATGTGCTCACTCATGCATACTGAGGCTCATACATGTGTTCATACATACATACTGAGGGTCATACGTGTTCATACATGCATATTGAGGCTCATACATGCATTCACATGTGCATACTGAAGCTCATTCATGCGTTCACATGTGCATTGAGGCTCTTCTAAATTAAGGAAAAGCCCAGTCATTGCCCCATCGTCTGGCTGTATATATAGGGTAGTCCTGTATATTCATCCTAGCGTGGTTATCTGGCCAAGTATGTATGTGTAAAGTTATTGTACCATTTATTATTGCTGCAGTGTTGGTGTTGATGCATAACTCTTTGTTCTGGATGCCCTGGGCATGCTAAACTGGTTAATAGGAAAAAACCTGGCGCTTACCTTAAGCTTAATATATGAGGTGTGCTTACAATGTGGCAGTAAGTTAGACCACGGCTCTATGACAGATGCTTTGAGCCAGCATGGAGTTCCCCTCTGCTGCAACCCCAGGGAAGGGTTAATCCGGAACCCTTTTAAAGATATAGAGACATACAAGCAATGGGGGAGCGTGGGATTAAAAAAACATTTGACAATAAAAAACAATAAAATACAATAAAATTAATGTGGTTACAACAATATTGCTGGGGGTTGGTGAAAATATTAAATACACTTACACGGCCATGTGCAAGCGGACACGGTAATGTGGTTTCTTTAAGCAATTCCAGTCACTCCCAACAACAGGTAATGGTGGTTTAGAGGGTTTTGAAATAAATATATAAATATATCTGTACTCACACGGCCATGTGTGAGTCCTTGCAGGAAATTGGTAACTTTGGGGTTAAATTAACCCATCTGCATCTCCCCCCAGTGTAGACTCTTCTTTGTTTGCAACCAACGTGGGATTCTAACTCCAGTCTTGGGCATCAGATGGGGACTCTCCCCAGTGGTGGTAGTAGGGGGGGGAGTAGGTAGAGAAAGTGAGGCACTCTAAAGTTCCTGCTGAATTTGGCCCAACGTGGCTCCCGTAGCCGGATCAACCAGGCAGCCATTGCAGATAAGGAGAAAAAGTTTTGTTTTTTTTTCCTCCTGCATCACGGACGCGTGATTGGCAATAACGGCTGCTTAAACTGTATCCTGGACTGCACGAGGAGGCCAGGGGTCCAACCACTATGTATGTATGTGAGTCTTGTTGTACCAATTGCTTTTAAAACTAATAAATGTGTTTTAAACCCCACTGACAACGTGCCTCACTTTCTCTACCTACTCCCCCCCCTACTACCACCACTGGGGAGAGTCCCCATCTGATGCCCAAGACTGGAGTTAGAATCCCACGTTGGTTGCAAACAAAGAAGAGTCTACACTGGGGGGAGATGCAGATGGGTTAATTTAACCCCAAAGTTACCAATTTCCTGCAAGGACTCACACATGGCCGTGTGAGTACAGATATATTTATATATTTATTTCAAAACCCTCTAAACCACCATTACCTGTTGTTGGGAGTGACTGGAATTGCTTAAAGAAACCACATTACCGTGTCCGCTTGCACATGGCCGTGTAAGTGTATTTAATATTTTCACCAACCCCCAGCAATATTGTTGTAACCACATTAATTTTATTGTATTTTATTGTTTTTTATTGTCAAATGTTTTTTTAATCCCACGCTCCCCCATTGCTTGTATGCTAAACTGGTTATACACTTACTCAGCCTGCATGTCCAGGGATCCGGGGGCAGAGAGGTCCACGATGAGGTTGTGGATAATGGAGGGTGGTTATGGGCAGTCCTCTGGTCTGGGGACAGTTGGTCTGATAAGCGGAGCCATTGTCTACCCAGACAGAGAGGTACCTATCTCATCAAGGTAGCTAGCCGGCCTTGGGAACAGGATGAAGTAGGTGCTGTTCTCGTTGGCTGGTTCGTTACTCATGCCCTCCTTGCCTCTGCTTCTTTGTCATGCCCCCTGTCCTGATTGGCCAACGCATACGTGCCCTCGTCCTGTGATTGGCCCACCACCTAGCATCGATATGGTGATTGGCCGCTTCCCCGTTCTCCATGTTTGGCAATGGTGACAGGACAGCTATAAGAATTGCAGCGGATTTCAGTACCGTGTTGGTGGCTGACCCTGTCTAACAGATCGACTAAGCGAGGCTCTCCGGAGTTGTGTCGGAGTGGCCCGAAACCGTGGCTGTGCGCTCTGCTACAGCGGGAAATTCAAACTTGCTGCTTGAGGAATTGCAGCCAGCGATACCTACGGACTTTAAGATGATACAAGAGGGGAAGCTGCACCGGGAAAGGCATTTCGTTGGCGCTGAGCACCTAAACTGTCTAGGATTCTCCTTGTATGGGCCAGAGACTGTGATTACATCTATTGGGATTTTGTGTTGGGTCTCCTGGCTCTTGCCAGAATAAAAATATTTTTCTTTGACTTCGGTGTCCTGTCTGGTGCTTGATTCCGTAGGATAGTCCTGTTCTCCCTTGACACGTGTTACGGGACATTTAAAGATGGCGTCAGAGCGCGTGCAGCAAAATGTCAAGCAGCGTGCTCTGCAGTAACTTGTCCTGCCAGCGAGTTGGCCTGGCGGCATATATTGCTAGACATTGACTTATAGTAACTGACTCATCCTGTATACTGACTCACAGACAGACTTTAATAGGAGATTTAGCCAATCCTCTGGGTTACCCACGATTTCTGGAGCTGCCATATTATTCCAGGACACTTGGTCAGTCTTGACCTTATGGGGCCGCCTGATGCCAGGTATTTATGTGGGATTTCTCCTGACACCGAATGAGCTAATCTGAGATAGAGAGGAAATGAATATCATGAATCAATTAGAGAAAATAACGTTGAGACTTGGTTTAGGCTGAGGTTAACACAGAGCTATAATGGGCAGTAAATCCAAAAACTTTCACAGGGTAAAAGTAAGAAAGATAAAGACATTGATTTTCATGCAAGCTGCAGCATTAAGGAGTTAGTATAGAAAAGCCCTATTATTTATTTATAACGTTGTCCTTTTAAAACAATATGCAAATGAGTAGATACCACCAAAAAGCGCGTGTAACTGGTCTTGCTGAGTCAAACTGTAGTGATTTCTGTATTGATCGCAGCTGCATCAATTTGCGCTGGCGTCATAAGTATGAAACTTTTTCTTACAATTGGAGCACATCACTTAGAACCATGTAATGCTGCCCAACCTGCTGCGTTTACTGGATGCAGAGACAGGAAAACTGCATCAGTTACAAGTACAACTCTTAATACATCCCAGTATAATATTGCACTGACTGTCTCGTCCGCCAAATCCACCTATAACCACCTCGCAAAAACGCGCATGGCGCCAAATACATTGTCACAGGGATCAAATGACGCCATTTGCCCCAGTTTGGAACACTTCAGATATATCCAACATGTTATGCAAATGACAGTAAAGTGGCAATGAAAGAGTGCACACCCAATCTTTCTATTACAACCATACACATTCAGGGCTTACTAACATGACACATATTGTGTCAAACTAGCTGTTTTATCATTCAACTAGGGCCTTTCTTCCTTTACTTTAGTTTCATAATCTTTCATGTACTTTTTCAAATTTCCAGTTTGAGAATAGTTAGAATTGTGCAGATTACAGCAGTGATAGAATACCCAGGTGTATACTGTATGTAGTAACCGTCCGCTCCCCCTTCTCTTACCGTGCACCCCACAACTGGAACAATCCACCGGAGACTCTCACAGTCACCAACAGTCTAAATCATTTCCAAACTAAAGCTGTCTTTAATTAATTAATCTGGTCTGTAACTGTTACATATGCCTATAATATATATTATCTCTAACTGTGCATGCAATGTCTTGTATATAATGTATACCCTGCTCACTTATGTAACTGTATTTGTAACCATGTATTATTTGTCATCATAACTCTGTGCCCAGGACAGACGTGAAAACGAGAGGTAACTCTCACTGTATTACTTCCTGGTAACACATTTTTATAAATAATAACAATGCACAGTATCTAAATGTGTACAAACATGCTCTAATCACTGCCGTGTCACAGCGCACAATGGTGAAGCTGCTGCTGCTAACAAGGATCTACATAGGGGACATGCAACTGGACCCACAGGGCATTTCAATGTCACCGTCCTGGCCATTTTTGCATGAATTCCCTAAAGCGTCTGCCTGCCGCACTACACAGCGTGCGCAGATAGGCCCGTGGCAAGGAAGTACCGAACCTTTGCACCTGCTCAAAACAGAAAGGAAGCTAAAAAGTGACATACGGTACCCAATGTGCTAATTTCTATCCCACTACAGTACCTAGAATCCTTGTCCACAGCGTGACACAGTATGGCGCAGTATAACACAGTATGGTGCAGTATGACACAGTATAACACAGTATGTGATGAAGCTGGAATGGCGCCCGTGGAATCCAGATACACTCTTGATTATTTTTTTACTTTGCTGTACTTTGTAACTTTTAAACCACCTAATTCTATCTGAATATTGCATGTACATTCCTTCAATAGTATTTTATATATGTGCATTTCAATCCTTGTGAATGTACATTTATTCATCTGTAAAATTGTTATTGTACCCAAAGGATTCTGTGGATTATTTATGAAATTAAATTTCAAGCTGTCGGCTCCTATTTCAATGTCTACTACAATTCATGATCTGCTTAAAGACTCTTTGATTTCAATAACATACAATTGGCACACTAAACCAATATGTAATAAAGCATATTGGGTGCTAGCCAAGCCTACATTTGGACAGGTACCCTACTCAACATAGGAACAAAGATTAGAGATTTATTCCATATTCATGCTATTCTTATTCTAATGAACACATTTTGTAATACTCATTACCTACATTAATAACCTTAATTATGACATCAGGCTGACATCCAGCTGGAGTTGGGACCAAATCTCAGTTTAAATTCCAATCACCTCATAGAAGATGTGTGCCAGCACCTGCCTAAAGCTGGAAATACACAACTGCATGCAGAAAGGTGCTTTTAAAACTAATGAAAAAGCTCAGCTCACCTCTCGGAGTAGGACTGTCAAATCCATGAAGTAGCCCATATTATAAATAATACACCGAAGCACAAACGGACTGCTACTCAGAAAAATAAAATAGAAATACAGTGCATGGACAAATGGTTTTTTTCTTTTAACATTGACATAAATACAGGCATACCCCGCATTAACGTACGCAATGGGACCGGAGCATGTATGTAAAGCGAAAATGTACTTAAAGTGAAGCACTACCTTTTTACACTTATTGATGCATGTACTGTACTGCAATCGTCATATACGTGCATAACTGATGTAAATAACACATTTGTAACAGGCTCTATAGTCTCCCCGCTTGCGCACAGCTTCGGTACAGGTAGGGAGCCGGTATTGCTGTTCAGGACGTGCTGACAGGCGCATGCGTGAACTGCCGTTTGCCTATTGGGCGACATGTACTTACTCGCGAGTGTACTTAAAGTGAGTGTCCTTAAAGCGGGGTATGCCTGTAATGTAGTTATTAAATATATACCCTTAAACACGATCTCCTCGTGGCAGTGTGCCTATGGAAAGCTATGTCATATAAGATACATTGTTTAGCTCTTACTATACTTAACTTAGATGTACTTAACCGGACAAGTTAATAGAAAAGTAACTCTGATTAGACAATGAAATCACATATAGGGCTAACTTTTTACTATAATTGATACGGGGTTTTATTTATAAAATACCTAGAAGTCTCAACACAACAGAAATGAAGGTTTTCAGTCTTCTAGAACATTTTGGACCCAACCGTTTCTTGTATGTATATATGTATATCTTAGGGACGTACCTTGCGACATTACGTCATCACGTTGCGTGCACCCTTTACGGCCGGAGAGTGCATGGTGTAATATCGAGGCCATCTCTGATACCATATTGCATGGAGGATTTCAAGTGAACCTGAAGGATCTACACCGTCGGGAGCCTTGTTCCAGTCGATGTTGGACTGCCTACTTATTACAAGACGATACCTGCCTTGGTGGTGATTATATATCACATACTGCTTTATTTACACTTGTACATTGTGAGTGTTTTTAATCCCCCCACCTTTCCTTCCCCATATTAAATGTTACAGTGTTACACTATGGGGCGTGCGCTCTCTGTCTCTTTGTTAATATGTATATCTTTATTTATGTAGCGCTATTTATGTACATAGCGCTTCACCGCAGTAATACATGTGACATACTAATAATATAACACATACTGGGAATAAGCGCTTCTGACATAAAAGTAATATTTGGGATGCAACCACCTATAGACTATAAAAAAAAAGAAGAGGGCTGCTCAAAGCTCAAAAACGGAGAGTAGAAAAAAATATATATAATAATGTCAATGTATGATAGGACAACGGTAGCTGGAAGCGAGGGAAAATCTAAACGTGGGGTCGGTAGTAAACAGCTGGGAGAGGTGACCAGGAACAGGATAGGTAGTGTCGGAGTTCCAATGGATAAACGCTATCTGGGATAAACATATAACAGAGGGAATATGTGTTACCTCTGTAATCCCGTTATAGCTCTCCGTCTTCACTGCGTCTCCTCGTGGTGCCGGGCGTGGGTGTCGCAGCCTCCAAGTGTAACGCCGTCTTCCTTTCTCCCACACCACGGAGCTCCCGAGTGCCGGTGGTGTGTGTTGCAACCCCCGGTCCGTCCGGGAACGCTCCACTTGGTCTGCAGGTTCCACGTGCGTCTCCTACGTAGAAATGGATCCCATGTAGCGTTCCCTCACATACACCGTGTGTCTCCCCAATCGTCAGATAGCATAAACAAAAAATGGATTGGCACGAAACAGCAAAGTCCCAGAAATAAGCACCATCAGCTCACCAGTAGGTTGGAAGGTTAAAAAAGTTTAATGAACTACATAAAAAACAAAAAAACAAACAAAATACAACAGAAAAAAACCTCCTACGCGTTTCAGGATTTGACAATGTCATTCCTTCTTGTCCCTATATTGTGATATTGTTTTTTGTGATTTCATCCTATACAATGTTACAAGATCTGATTTTATCATTTAAATGATGTACTTTGCTATCCCTCTTGGCCAATACTGTATATTAGGGTTTTCTTTGTTTTTAAGATGTCCTTGATGTATTACATTTATTGCATTTGACAAGAAGTTTTTTCCTATAGATACTATGTATTTTGTCATATTCATTCTATCTATGATAAGGTTTTTTCTTCCTTTTTTCTTTTGACCTGCTTACCATAAATCAGTTTTTTTTCTGTTTTTTGGATATTTCAGGTCTAGAAAACACTATATTTATGCCATGACTAACCTACCATGTTGATATATTACATTTTATTACAACATGGATCTTTATCTAACATCAATGGTTTAGATTGTATTTGAATCTTGTGTTTCAAATTGTCATAGCAACAGATGTGATTACAATTAACTGCAATTACCTTCAGCTGCATTTTCAGTACACAGGAGGGACTATATTAAGGTGCTTAACACACACGCCCAGCCATACTCCTTGAGAAAGGGCTTTTAGAGCCTGAAACGCGTAGGAGGTTTTTTTCTGTTGTATTTTGTTTGTTTTTTTGTTTTTTATGTAGTTCATTAAACTTTTTTTAACCTTCCAACCTACTGGTGAGCTGATGGTGCTTATTTCTGGGACTTTGCTGTTTCGTGCCAATCCATTTTTTGTTTACACCTATAGACTATAGTCAACTTTGAAGCTGAGTGAAGCCTATTTCTTTTAATGCCATGCAAGTATCTTCCGAAACCAGAATTTGTCTTGTGGCCACTTAGTTAGTACGTGTAAGGAATCTGGTGTATAAGCGCCGTCAGCGCGACCATTACTCACCTCCCGTCGGTACTCAGGCGTCCAAGCGTCTGCAGCGCAATTCCCACATACCTCCGTTGTCTGCCACTGGCACTCTGGCTCCTCGCCATCACAGGATTGCACCAACCGAAGAGGTGCCTGTTGAACCGCAGCCTCTGCGTGTGTCCCCAGCTCCGCGCTCTATGCGCACATGTGCGTCTGTCACTGACCCCATGCGCATACGCGCGTCAGTCACCGAATCCACGCACACACGCACGCCAGCCCCAGACGTTATGTGCATGCATTACCAGCTTACAGAGCACACGCCTAACAGAGCACTTTTAACCACTGCTCCTGCAGTGAGGCGTCGCCCCCAAGCATCACACAGTTCCATGCAAATCAATAACTACACTCAGCTGGGCTGTAACACCTCTCTCCTATCAGGGAGGACTCCTTGCAGTCCTCCAGGCCTGCCCCCTCTTCCCATTGGCCTGCCCAGCTTTATTATGCCTGTGTTTCCCATCACTTGTCGCTCGACATAGTTCTGTATGCAAGCATTTGACTACTCTCTCAGTGACTCCTCAGGTATTGATGCGGATTGGACGACTACCCCCTCTAGCTCTCGACTTCGGCTCTACTTGGACTTCGTGACTTCTGGCATCTCTGTAACACGGCTTGTACCTTCGACCATCTGCAACTCTCCAATCCCTGATCTTGGCAACGGCAATAACCACTCCTTCTCTACTACCGGTACCGGCAAGTATTGTCTTCCTTACTATACCTGGCCTGGCAACACTAACACCACACTCCGGACGCGCTCCCTTTGCTGCGGGTGCGTGTATCCCTACGTCCCACCTCAGCACAGGGGACGGGTCTGGTCTGCGGGCAGCACCGGCGTAACATTACGGGCACAAGTAACAGAATTTCAAGCTAACTAAGATCCAGGCACAACCAGAGGACATCATGCGGCCCCAGGCCTATACATTGGTCGTTTCCTACAGTACAGTATTTACATTGTTACCTGTTTGGATTTTCATCGACTTGTCTCTCTGGGAGCAATTTTTATATGGCACCCTGGTGAAGATCTGATAATGGGCCAAGACTATTACTCTTTTTAGCTTAATAATATTTCTCAAATAAAAAGTAAATGTTTAGGAATTATGTTGGGGTCAGATGTTGCAAAATATAGTATATTTAGTATACTATAGTATACTATATTAGTATGGTATATTTAAGCTCTCCAAAAAATATTACACGAAGAAATAGGAAAACCAATGAAGCAGATACATAGACCATTAGCAAGCCAGCATTCATGGTGCTATATAATAATATTATACATGATACTAACATGATTAAAACAACATGTTTAAACACATTGACTTAAATATGGTTTAAACCAATATAAACCTATTTCTATTCTCAATATTAATAGTAATATTTCTGAATGTAAGACAGAATACAGACTCTCACAGCCACCACCAGCTTAAGTTCTTTCAAATCTAAGGCTGTCTCACATTTTAACCTGGTCTGTAACTGTTTCATACGCTCATAATATATATTTTCTGTAACTGTGCACGCAATGTCTTGTATATAATGTATACCCTGTTAATTTATGTAACTGTATTTGTAACCATGTATTATTCGTCTTACTCTGTGCCCAGGACATACTTGAAAACGAGAGGTAACTCTCAATGTATTACTTCCTGGTAAAATATTTTATAAATTAATAAATAAGAACACGTTAGGTATCAATAACACAAATAATATTTTCAGTAAAACTACAGCTGTTAATAAGTTGATAATTCATCATATATGGACATAGATGGATTATGGATATCAATCATTTCCAACTATTGGATCTTGGAAGTGCTTGGAAGCTCTAACATGTTGCTACCTCTAAACACACGAAAATCATATATACTGTAACAAAATATAGGCACTCTAAATAATATATATACTGTATAACAATTTAAGCCCTTGCTACTGGAATTTATTATTTTGGTAATTGCCAAAGCCAATCTTTTGATGTTCAAGTCATCTTCATCAGGTCTTGACAACTGTTTTTGAAAAGATTGTTTTTGTTTTGTTTTTTAAAAGATTGTGATTGGCATACCCTGGTGATGAAGATGCCTTGGTTATTGAAACATCGCCAATGCAATAAATGAGTTTGTGATGGGGAAATGAATATGCCAGGGTAAAGAAGTACATTTGCTGCAGCTCAGTGAAGATGTAACCTCCTATTCCTCCCTATTGCTGGCATTCCTTGGCTGGGGAAGATAGACAGCGACACACAGTGGTTCCATGGCAAATAAAATAGCCAAAATCTGCAGTATATCAATGACAGTTGGTTGATATTTTTTGCATGGTCGTCCTCACCTGTTCTGGCAAAGTGGATTGAGCCATTTTGTACATACAAGAAATGGAATATAATATATACTGAATGTCTACAGTCAAAGTAACAGGTAACACATATTGTACAACGATGAATGTACTTTCAGAGCTCAACACGGGTCTAACCTGGGCTAGCACAGCAAATGTCACTTCTTTCATCTTGCCATCTAATTAAGACCCTTTCTGCCAGGCTGGCAGTATAACAGAGAGCAGAAGCTCAATATATTTATTTCACCACTTGGCAGATACGTCAATGACTTTGTCTCGATGTATTAGTTGTGTCTTTTCCTGCTCTGATATGGATACCCCAGTGCACTCTGATATGGATACCCCAGTGCGCTCTGATATGGATACCCCAGTGCGCTCTGATATGGATACCCCAGTGCGCTCTGATATGGATACCCCAGTGCGCTCTGATATGGATACCCCAGTGCGCTCTGATATGGATACCCCAGTGCGCTCTGATATGGATACCCCAGTGCGCTCTGATATGGATACCCCAGTGCGCTCTGATATGGATACCCCAGTGCGCTCTGATATGGATACCCCAGTGCGCTCTGATTGATCATGTTCCGTAGGGTGGTCGTTTGTTAGGGACAATTCCCATAATCATGAAATCATGCATCCAATACAAACAGTATCACACAGCTAGTGAGTAACGTAGTAAGTGGAGATTCTTTAGGGCATTAAGGCCATATTCACTAAATGGTGCACAACCTAACTCCCAATCAAATGAACTGTTGTTCTATACATTTTAACAATCAGTTCTTCGATAAACATTTATGTTACAATCAGTGCAGTTGATGGAAATTGGACTCTGCAGTGATTTTACTTTATGATTTCTATTTAGAAGCAGTGGAAATGTTGATTGCAGAACATAACGTTTGTATTTGTTCTATTCAGTGTTTAAATGGCTGTCTTAGATTTGCAGTCAATTAATTAATGGCTATTGAATGTTAGTTGACTTATCTGCTTACAAGGCAATTAATTACTGTTCTCCCTCACATCCGTCAACAACAAGAAACCTTCTCAATAACAGTTATTTAGAGGGGAATATTTGTTCTATTACAGTCTCAGGAGATTTGTTAAAGGAGCAAAATGTTCATAAAGGTTGTTTTTGTTGATTGTGTTTTAAGAAAGATGCACAATAGTACTTTAATAAATATTCTGCATGTTGTTCAGAGTTTTAATTACTCATAAGCCCTCCAATAAAATCCACAAGCAGCAGCGGTGAAAGTACTAGAGACCATCGCATGAAGTGATTGCATTTCATTTTTTCTTCAGAAATCTTTTTATCAAAGGAGACATTTTTTATTTTACAGAAAAGAATAAAACAAATTAAGATGCAGACAATATAAAACAATACGTATACCCTTCCTTCCTGGTAAAACATTTTATAAATAAAATAAAGAAATACACATACTATATATATATATATATATATATATATATATAAAAAAATACAACTGTATGCTCATCAGCATGTCTTAGGCAGGTCTGCAACCCCACCTTTCACCATTATCACCCAGCACACAGCACTTCCACTGCAGCAAGGGATTCTGGGAAATGACATGCAAATCAGCACACAGTGGAAGTGCTGTGTGCTGGGTGATAATGGGGAAAGGCGGGGTTGCAGACATGCCTAAGACATGCTGATGAGCATACAGTTATATTTACATTTGCATATTTGCTTTGCTGTGGAGGGTTTTTGTCACTTTTTTTACTCACCATAACTTAACTCAGTATATATATATATATATATATATATATATATATATATATATATATATATATATATATATATATATATACATATACAGTATGTGTATGCTGCGTACATATATACAGTATGTATATGCTACGTACATAAATACAGTATGTGTACTGTATGCTGTGTACACATATATATACCATATGTGTATGCTGCGTACATATATACAGTAGGTGTATGCAGTGTACACACATATATATATATATATATATATATCTTTAAAAATAAATATATATATTTAAAAAATATATATATACAGTATATATATGTACACTGCATACACCTACTGTATAGATGTATGCAGCATACACATACTGTATATACTGTATGTACGCAGCATATACATTCTGTATATGTATGCAGCATATACATACTGTATACATGTACGCAGCATACACATACTGTATAGACGTGCGCAGCATATACATACTGTATATACTGTATGTAAGCAGCCTATACATACTGTATATATATACACAGCATACACATACTGTATATATGTACGCAGCATACACATATGGTATATATGTGTGTACACAGCATACAGTACACATACTATATTTATGTACGTAGCATATACATACTGTATATATGTACGCAGCATACACATATTGTATATATGTACGCAGCATACACATAATGTATATATGTACGCAGCATACACATACTGTATATATGTACGCAGCATACACATAATGTATATATGTACGCAGCATACACATACTGTATATATGTACGCAGCATACACATACTGTATATATGTACGCAGCATACACATACTGTATATATGTACGCAGCATACACATACTGTATATATGTACACAGCATACTCATACTGTATATATGTACACAGCATACTCATACTGTATATATGTACACAGCATACTCATACTGTATATATCTACGCAGCATAATCATACTGTATATATGTACACAGCATACTCATACTGTATATATCTACGCAGCATACACATACTGTATATATGTACGCAGCATACTCATACTGTATATATCTACGCAGCATACACATACTGTATATATGTACGCAGCATACTCATACTGTATACATGTACGCAGCATACACATACTGTATACATGTACGCAGCATACTCATACTGTATACATATACGCAGCATACACATACTGTATACATGTACGCAGCATACTCATACTGTATACATGTACACAGCATACACATACTGTATACATGTACGCAGCATACTCATACTGTATATATGTACGCAGCATACACATACTGTATACATGTACACAGCATACTCATACTGTATACATGTACACAGCATACACATACTGTATATATGTACACAGCATACTCATACTGTATACATGTACACAGCATACACATACTGTATATATGTACGCAGCATACTCATACTGTATACATGTACGCAGCATACTCATACTGTATACATGTACGCCGCATACTCATACTGTATATATGTACACAGCATACACATACTGTATACATGTACGCAGCATACTCATACTGTATATATGTACGCAGCATACACATACTGTATACATGTACGCAGCACACTCATACTGTATATATGTACACAGCATACTCATACTGTATACATGTACGCAGCATACTCATACTGTATACATGTACACAGCATACTCATACTGTATACATGTACACAGCATACTCATACTGTATACATGTACGCAGCATACACATACTGTATACATGTACGCAGCATACACATACTGTATACATGTACGCAGCATACTCATACTTTATTCATGTACACAGCATACTCATACTGTATATATGTACACAGCATACACATACTGTATATATGTACACAGCATACTCATACTGTATACATGTACGCAGCATACACATACTGTATATATGTACACAGCATACTCATACTGTATATATGTACGCAGCATACTCATACTGTATATATGTACACAGCATACTCATACTGTATATATGTACACAGCATACTCATACTGTATATATGTACGCAGCATACTCATACTGTATATATGTACACAGCATACTCATACTGTATATATGTACACAGCATACTCATACTGTATATATGTACACAGCATACTCATACTGTATATATGTACACAGCATACACATACTGTATATATGTACACAGCATACATATACTGTATATATGAACGCAGCACACTCATACTGTATATATGTACACAGCATACTCATACTGTATATATGTACACAGCATACTCATACTGTATATATGTACACAGCATACTCATACTGTATATATGTACACAGCATACTCATACTGTATATGTGTACACAGCATACTCATACTGTATATATGTACACAGCATACTCATACTGTATATATGTACACAGCATACTCATACTGTATATATGTACGCAGCACACTCATACTGTATACATGTACGCAGCATACTCATACTGTATACATGTACGCAGCACACTCATACTGTATACATGTACACAGCATACTCATACTGTATACATGTACGCAGCATACACATACTGTATACATGTACGCAGCATACACATACTGTATACATGTACGCAGCATACTCATACTGTATATATGTACACAGCATACACATACTGTATATATGTACACAGCATACTCATACTGTATATATGTACGCAGCACACTCATACTGTATACATGTACGCAGCATACACATACTGTATACATGTACGCAGCATACTCATACTGTATACATGTACGCAGCATACACATACTGTATATATGTACGCAGCATACTCATACTGTATATATGTACGCAGCATACACATACTGTATATATGTACACAGCATACTCATACTGTATACATGTACGCAGCACACTCATACTGTATACATGTACGCAGCATACTCATACTGTATACATGTACGCAGCATACAGATACTGTATACATGTACGCAGCATACTCATACTGTATATATGTACGCAGCATACTCATACTGTATACATGTACGCAGCATACACATACTGTATACATGTACGCAGCATACTCATACTGTATATATGTACACAGCATACACATGCTGTATATATGTACACAGCATACACATACTGTATATATGTACACAGCATACACATACTGTATATATGAACGCAGCATACTCATACTGTATATATGTACACAGCATACTCATACTGTATATATGTACGCAGCATACACATACTGTATATATGTACACAGCATACTCATACTGTATATATGTACGCAGCATACTCATACTGTATATATGTACACAGCACACTCATACTGTATACATGTACGCAGCACACTCATACTGTATACATGTACGCAGCATACTCATACTGTATACATGTACGCAGCATACACATACTGTATACATGTACGCAGCATACTCATACTGTATATATGTACGCAGCATACTCATACTGTATACATGTACACAGCATACACATACTGTATACATGTACGCAGCATACTCATACTGTATATATGTACACAGCATACACATACTGTATATATGTACACAGCATACACATACTGTATATATGAACGCAGCATACTCATACTGTATATATGTACGCAGCATACACATACTGTATATATGTACACAGCATACTCATACTGTATATATGTACACAGCATACTCATACTGTATATATGTACACAGCATACTCATACTGTATATATGTACGCAGCATACACATACTGTATATATGTACACAGCATACTCATACTGTATATATGTACACAGCATACTCATACTGTATATATGTACACAGCATACACATACTGTATATATGTACACAGCATACTCATACTGTATATATGTACGCAGCATACACATACTGTATATATGTACACAGCATACTCATACTGTATATATGTACACAGATCCCAGGACTAGAGTCTCCACAGGGGCCCGGGTTGTTGAGCGGGGGAGGGGGTGGGGGAGAGGGGTGTCCGATCCCCCCTTTTGGTTGCCCTGTGAGTGGGAGACTCTCACAGATTCTCTCTTATCTCTGTCTCCCTTTCACTTTACCCTTCTCTCCCCCTCTACTTCTCCTCCCTCTCTCTCATTCTCCCCACTCTGCCACCCACCCTTTCTTTTTCTCTACTCTATCTCCACCCTCTCTCCCTCCATGTTCCACCTCTCTCTCTCTCTCCATTTACCACCACCACTCTCTCTCCCTCTCCCTTCTCTCCCCATCTTGTTTCTCCCACTCTCCCACTAAGCCTCTCCCTGACTCCACCCCCCTCTATCCCGTTCTACCTCCACTCCCTTTCTTCCCTAATCCCACCTCTTGCTCACTCCTCCCTCTCATCCTCTCCCTCCTCTCTCCCTATCCCCCTTTCCTTCTCACCCCTCTCATCCATCCCTCTCCCTATCCCCCTTCCCCTCCACCCCCTCCTTCTCTCTCCACCTCCATCACCCCCACTCCCTCTCTCCCCCTCTCTCCCTCCATTTTCCACCCCTCTCCCTCCATTTCCCACCACTCTCTCCCACTCTCACCCTTCCTCCCACTAACCCTCTCCTTGCCTCCACCCCCTCCCCCTCATCCCCTTCCACTCCATTTCTCCCCAGCTCTCTCACTCCTCCTTCCCTCCCTCTCACCCTCTCTCCCTATCCCCCTTCTCTCCCCCTTCCCATCTCCCCTCCACCCCTCCTTCGCTCTCACCCTCCACCACCACCACCCCCTTTCTCTCCCCCCTCACTCTCCCTGCACAGAATGCTGGGTCAGACAATGTATCCCACCTATTGTATTGAATGATACAGAACATTTCTAGTTTCAGATATCTGTAAAAAGAAGGGGGGGGGCGGTGCTAATGTTGTAATTGATTTGGGGGGGAGGCCTCCCAGTCTTCAAAGACCCACATCCCCAGAGGTCCAGGATTGACCTAGCAAGGTGTTAAGTGCTGTTATTGTCTGGAAACAGCATCATTAAAAGGTCATTAAACATTTGTGAATGTACTGTATGCAATTCTGCCGGTGGCCAATATTCGCACTGGGCATTTGCTTTGCCCAGACCCTGAAATATGGTTGGATGGGCACCCCTGAGGAACCTGGGAAATATGCTAATAGGACTCATTTGCATATCCAATGAGTATGTTTGTCAGGTATCTCTGGGGTGCCCATGTTTGGTGGACAGGTGTCTTGCTACGTGTTGTTTGAAGGTGTGCTTGAAGGGATATATTTAGTGCTTGGTACACACGCTAAGGAGAATCTCTTTCTCTTGCCAGTGAATAGCAACAAAAAAAAGTAGTGAAATGTTTGTGGTTGAATTTAGATACCATCGCCCGTCTCTAACAGGATGTCAGGACCAGAGGATCACAGAGCAGAACGTTTAGAAGTCAAAGTGGACTGGCGAACTGAGAGGTATATAGATTTCACTTTATGGACCTGAGAGGTATATAGATTTCACTGTATGGACCTGAAAGATATATAGATTTCACTGTATGGACCTGAGAGTTATATAGATCTCACTGTACGGACCTGAGAGGTATATAGATTTTACTGTGTGCACCAGAGAGTTATATAGATTTCACTGTATGGACCTGATATATAGATTTCACTGTATGGGCCTGATATATAGATTTCACTGTATGGAGCTGATATATAGATTTCACTGTATGGAGCTGATATATAGATTTCACTGTATGGACCTGATATATAGATTTCACTGTAAGGACCAGAGAGGTATATAGATTTCACTGTACGGACCTGAGAGGTATTTAGATTTCACTGTATTGACCTGGGATGTATATAGATTTCACTGTATTGACCTGAGAGGTATATAGATTTCACTGTACGGAACTGAGAGGTGTATGGATTTCACTGTGTGGACCAGAGAGGTATATAGATTTCACTGTACGGAACTGAGAGGTATATAGATTTCACTGTATGGATCAGAGAGGTATATAGATTTCACTGTGTGGACCAGAGAGGTATATAGATTTCACTGTACGGACCTGAGAGGTATTTAGATTTCACTGTATTGACCAGGGATGTATATAGATTTCACTGTATTGACCTGAGAGGTATATAGATTTCACTGTACGGAACTGAGAGGTATATAGATTTTACTGTGTGCACCAGAGAGATGTGAATCAAGTGAGGTACACCAGACAAGTGAGAGATTGAAAAGGAGATGTGATGGGGGTCAAACAGTAGGAATAGGGGCATGGAGAAATTGGAAAGTGAACAGTTTCTACTCAAGACCTAGTCCAGGTAATGGTTGGTGCTGAAGGCAGCCAACAGCCAAAGAGCAAAGTTGGAAGAGAGAGAAAAAGAAAATGAGAGGCCCTCATCAATATGACAACTAAAGTTACCTAGGAGGAAAGTTTGGAGGGTTAGAAAAAAGAAAGGAGTAGAGTCAGCATTCAAAATCTGACAAAGCTGAAAGAAGAGAACATAGAGGTAGCTACGTACAGTGAAAGGGGGTGGGGGGGATGGGGGGTGTTATCGGCAGTGAGAGGAAAAGAGGATAAAGACCACTACAAGACATGACAGTCTCCAGTCAGACGAAGGAAGCCAAGTTTCAAGTTAAAGCCCAACACTGAACGTACTGAGAGTAGAATGCATCATGTTCAGACATTCAAGAGAGCCCGGGAAAGAGCTGAGAAGGCAGCGAATAGATATTACGTTAGAGAGACCTTACTACCAGACGGTTCAAGAACGAGATGGGGGGATAAGTATGAAAGAAGGTGGAGATTGCACAGGGACCAGGAATGGGGAGACTATATTGTACAGTATATCACTGAACTGTGCCTTGATGTTGCTGGAAATGGGGCATGGGCAAGCTATAGGTAGTATGGTATTTCTCTCAAATCCTTTAACTATCGTGGGGCATGGACAGGCTGGTGGTACATGTTATTAATGTTAGTATGTCCTCTATTTATCACTTATTTGTTTGGACTAATAGGTATATACTGTGATAAATAGAGGACATAATACAACCTGAAAGTCAAACGATGAGACTCACTACAAGCTATTGCAGCAACAAAATAGGAAAGGAGATGGAGATGGAAGTTTCTCTAACTGATCAATATCAGTGGTGTTAGAGAACCTTCCATGGCCTGCAGTGTACTCGTTAATATGATTTGTTTTCTGGTGCCCATCTCCTTTCCTATTTTGTTGCTGAAATAGATGGTAGTGAGTCGCATTGTTTTACTTTCAGGTTGTATTGCTCTTACACCGAAAAATGAAGATTTGGCATGATTACTTCAATCAAGTTCATTATGAAGGCAAAATAATCATCATCTTCAAACATAAGCACATGCGTCTTAATCAGCTTAAACCTCTCTCTGTACAAAGCATTAAGGTTTAATTCTGCCTTAACAAATGCAATGGGATGCAAGAAGGATTTAACTCACCATCTGTGTTTTGAGGTCATACGCTCAAGCAATGCATATATCTCAGAAAACCCATTGTGCAAATAGTTTTCATATTGGAACAGAGTTGGTATATAAGTTTGGGTGAGATTTGTAATGGGCCAAAATTTGTCATAAGTCATAGAATGCCAATAACATAGTGTGAATGGGTCATAAGAGGTCGTCTGGCCCAGCGCAACTTCGAGTAAATATGACCTGGTGGAAGTGTTATTCCATAAGACAATGTCAGTGCTTGGAGACACCGTACATCTTCAAGTTATTAGGCCTTGTGACAGAAAGGGTCCCAGGGACCAGTATAATAAAGGTTAAGCTTAAGAAATGGTGAGTGCTGGTGCTGGAGGGGGAGGTGCAGGGACAGAGAAGAGTGGCCGGGGGAGGAGATCTGGGTGGGGGTTCATCCGCCTGAAATGTGGAGCATTTTGCTGTTTCCCCAGACATCGCGGTCGCCCAGCGGGAGATATCCTGCCGGGCCAGGGGAAGCCATTGCTGAGCACCTGCTGGTAGCTGCTACACCCATTGGCACATTTTTATTTCCATCCAAAGCCCTTTAACTCTCCGAGCCCCGCCTCCAGCCCTCATTGGCCAATGCCAGCACACCCTGATGTCCTGACTGTTCCTGAGCAGCATTCCCGCTGTGATTGGTTGGGAGCCTCTCTACCATGATCTTGGTGCCAATGTTGGGCGTTAGGTCCCAAAGAGTACGATCTTGTTGTACATTACACATCTTCTTTATTTGTATGTTGTATTATAAGGATTACATGTATACACTTTTACATATACATGCCCATATGGCTTCTAGTTTTGATGCAGGATAACTTCCATGCCACACTCAGTAGTCAGTGTATTTAGACAATGCAAACTGCACATGGCTATACACGGTACTTACCTTGATATGGATCCAACATTGTGGGACGGAACCATTAGTCAGAATACACGACTGAGGAAACATTGGAACATCTGGCGTGTCACTCTTCATTTATTTACATTGATGTTGCCCAATGCCCCAGAGATGATGAATGAGCACCATGATTTCGGGCTCTGTGCTTTATTCTTTGCATTTGTACTTTTTGTTTGGGTTCTGTCAGGGGGCTGATTTGTGAATAACAAAGAATATAACACTTATCTATCTCCTGTATCCCTTAGAAAATTCCTCTACATTGTTCTTCAGGAACATCTGTGGTGTTCGGTGATTGTAATTTCCGCGTGTTGTATGGTGATTGATGATTGTGCCTTTATATTATTTTAACCCATCACATACCTGAAAACAGAAGTTACATCTCAATGTATATTTCATGATAAAATAAATATAAGAATTAAATAGTTAATGTGACTATACATGTGCCTGGGCTGAAGGAATCTATTAGTAGTAACGTTGCAGCCTTTGAAGTAGGTGAACACAGCCCCAACCCCAGTGTCTGTGCTACTTCTGCATTACACAGATTGGGCTGCAAACTCTTCAGGACAGGGATTCATTTCTCCTGCAAAAAACACTTCCTAAATTGTCAGCACTATAACATATTTATAATATCTTAAAGAGGCAATTAAAAAAAAGAATTATTTTAATATATGCAGCCTTTGATTACCTTATTGCAAAATAATTACCTAAACTGCCGATCGATAAATTCTCCTGTTTCAATCAGCAAAGATCCTGTTTCCCTTGGGTTCATTAAATGTCTGCCTTTCAGTTTGAAATAATCTTTCAATATGTGTAACACAGCAGCTACAATGTATCCTTATATTACTAAGGTAACATTATTTATTGCTACAGTTTGCAGCTCAAACAGCTGGAAATATTGGCAACAAATGATCACAAATAAGAAAGTGTTGCAAATATCTTGCACTGCTGGGGTGATGGGCTAAAACCTGCTGTAGAAATCAAAGAATGTTCAGTATATTAAAACTCATTAAATGGCAGTAAGAGTTGAATTGGAAAAAAATGTAGTAAGTATTATCTTACAACAGAACTGATTTTTTTTTAAGCACACATGTAGGATATTGCTTGGATTGCTTCTTTAAGGGGAACATTATAGAATATGTTGTGTATTATGCCTTATACATTTGTAAGGGATAACAGCTTTGGAGTATGAGAAGAATTGTTAACCAAGTTGTTATAGAACATATGATGACAAACATATCTGTCCTTAGGGCTGCATGTACTATACACAGTCGCTCCACAAATGTCCCCCGCTTTCAAATGCATGAATTTTTTTAAATCATTGCCAAAGTTAGTCAATTTACGTTGCCGTAGTCGCTATTGAGAATGATAGCATACAGCGTTATGTAACTATCTTGTAACGTCTGTGACAACTGGAAATAAACAAGGCAAGTGACCAAAAAGCATATCCTTCAAAAATACATGAATTATGCCCTTTCGCAAAGCACGTGAGCTCCTAATTAACCAGGCAAGAGAGCTATTAAATGAATGAAATAGGATAAAAGGCAATAGTGCATAATAAGGCTTAGTGGTAACCACACAGACAAGAAGCAGTAAGAAAAGATAAAGAGTACATAAACAGCCTATAATTTACAAGGGAAGCTGGCTGCAGTTTGGGGCCTTGCGACCATTGGTTACAGGTCCCTCGGTTTGCTGAAGGGAATGCTCATGGAGATGGTTGTACCTGTAGGTCCCTCGGTTTGCTGAAGGGAATGCTCATGGAGATGGTTGTACCTGTAGGTCCCTCGGTTTGCTGAAGGTAATGCTCATGGAGATGGTTGTTCCTGTAGGTCCCTCGGTTTGCTGAAGGGAATGCTCATAGAGATGGTTGTTCCTGTAGGTCCCTCGGTTTGCTGAAGGGAATGCTCATGCAGATGGTTGTACCTGTAGGTCCCTCGGTTTGCCGAAGGGAATGCTCATGGAGATGGTTGTACCTGTAGGTCCCTCGGTTTGCCGAAGGGAATGCTCATGGAGATGGTTGTACCTGTAGGTCCCTCGGTTTGCCGAAGGGAATGCTCATGGAGATGGTTGTACCTGTAGTTCTGTTGGTTTGCTGAAGGGAATGCTCATGGAGATGGTTGTACCTGTAGGTCCCTCGGTTTGCCGAAGGGAATGCTCATGGAGATGGTTGTACCTGTAGTTCTGTTGGTTTGCTGAAAGGAATGCTCATGGAGATGGTTGTACCTGTACGTCCCTCGGTTTGCTGAAGGGAATGCTTATAGAGATGGTTGTACCTGTAGGTCCCTCGGTTTGCCGAAGGGAATGCTCATGGAGATGGTTGTACCTGTAGGTCCCTCGGTTTGCTGAAGGGAATACTCATGGAGATGGTTGTTCCTGTAGGTCCCTCGGTTTGCTGAAGGGAATGCTCATGGAGATGGTTGTACCTGTAGGTCCCTCGGTTTGCTGAAGGGAATGCTCATGGAGATGGTTGTACCTGTAGGCCCCTCGGTTTGCTGAAGGGAATGCTCATGGAGATGGTTGTACCTGTAGGCCCCTCGGTTTGCCGAAGGGAATGCTCATGGAGATGGTTGTACCTGTACGTCCCTCAGTTTGCTGAAGGGAATGCTCATGGAGATGGTTGTACCTGTAGGTCCCTCGGTTTGCTGAAGGGAATGCTCATAGAGATGGTTGTACCTGTAGGTCCCTCAGTTTGCTGAAGGGAATGCTCATGGAGATGGTTGTACCTGTAGGTCCCTCGGTTTGCTGAAGGGAATGCTCATGGAGATGGTTGTACCTGTAGGTCCCTCGGTTTGCTGAAGGGAATGCTCATGGAGATGGTTGTACCTGTAGGCCCCTCGGTTTGCCGAAGGGAATGCTCATGGAGATGGTTGTACTTGTACAGTAGGTCCCTCGGTTTGCCGAAGGGAATGCTCATGGAGAAGGGAGAAAGTCCTTAGTTGCAGTGAGGAAAGATATTGGGGTTCCAGGGGTTTAAGTGAATGTAGCTCCCTAGGTGAGGTTTGCAAGCAGCAAAAACAAACGAATAAAAGAAGGAGCATGTAAAATATATTCAAATATCAAATAGAAATATTGACACTTACAATAAAGTTAGTGTCCACATATTCACACACAAATCTACCACCAGAGGAAACCGACAATGCTAAGTGCTCCCGAATCGGCAACCGGGAGTTTCAAAGGGGCTTGTTGATAATTAAGGGGAAAAGAAGTGATGCCCTGAGGTTCTCAGCCAATCTGTATATGTTTTCCACACCAGTGCTTCATCAGGGAGTTATATACCCATGTGGTGCGAAATGCGTAGGGATTGGACAAGAACCATGAGATGTTATTTCCATTTTTTCAGTCATCAACAAGATGCTGGGAACGCATGCTGATGGTGGCATGACCACGCTGGGAATGCTTTGCAGCCATCTATTTCGTTAGGGGTAGATTTGTGTGTGAATATGCCGACACTAACGTTATTGCAGACAGGGTAGCTGTAGTAGTAAGTTTTTCCCCCTTTATGTTATTGGTTGTATGTTCGTGTTATTGTTACTGTTTCCCTTTCTAATAAATGTCCTTGTTTATTAGTCCTTGGGTCCTGCCTAGTACCTAATAATATGTAACACATATCAAATCATATTCATGTATTTCAAAACAGCCATTAATAATCCAGGCTTAAAGCAGCAGACCAAGCAATATGCTACAGGTGTGTTTTTTTAAATAAATCAGTTCTGTACTATGAGAAAATACTTGTAGCATTTTTTTAAACAACAGTAAATTACATTTTGAATGTATTATAATGTAACAAGCCTTTTTTGTTTCTATAGCAACCATTTACAAATTCACAGATACCGAATCTTCGCCGACCGATCACATGAGAACGGATCAATCGGCAACATAGCTAATTACTGATCATTGTTTAGATTGTATTGATGCACATACTGTATTAAAGGGAAACAAATATAATTTTTTTTAAACGGCAGCATGGACGCAGCTATAAATAAAGAAATATGGTAGAAACGCCGGTGTGCGCTCAGTTATAATTCCAACCCCTAGAGTATATATTCATTGTATATACTACATGGAGCTACTATGGAGTGGATCTGTATGAAAAAAGGTGGCGACATTCAACAGAAGTAGCCATGGTTATATATTTAAATTGTGGTGTTGAATGCATGAAGTAAGATCATAGAAAAAAAAACCTCCTTAATTATGATGTGATGGCTAAAATAAAAGAATAGATCGTTTGAAAGAAAATACATTAGTTTTTGAACCAAACCGTACATTTTAGAACATGTGAAAAATATTCAGTGTATGTATTGATTTTATGTTTCTGATCACAACATATTGTATAATACAATATACATTATTTGATTGTATATTGCATTCTATGATTCTGTATGTTGCAATATTTTAAAGGTTTTATATGGTACTTTAATTTGACTAAATACTGTAGCTAGCTATCAAGTATATAAGCGACTTGAAAAAATTAAAGTAAATAAGGCACCTGGCCCCGATGGCATACATCCAAGAGTTCTCAAGGAGTTAAGCTCAGTAATAGCAAAACCATTATATTTAATATTCAAGGACTCCATTTCCACAGGCTCAGTACCACAAGATTGGCCTATATTTAAAAAGGGAGCTAGATCACACCCGGGGAATTACAGACCGGTAAGCCTGACTTCAATAGTAGGGAAACTACTTGAAGGTTTAATACGGGATAATATTCAGGAATACCTAATGGAAAACAAAATTATTAGTAATAGTCAGCATGGATTTATGAAGGATAGATCTTGCCAAACTAACCTTATTTGTTTCTTTGAGGAGGTAAGTAGGAATTTAGACCAGGGTAATGCAGTTTATGTGGTCTACTTAGATTTTGCAAAGGCTTTTGATACGGTTTCACACAAGAGGTTGGTGTACAAAATAAAGAAAATTGGACTCAGTAATAATATATGCACCTGGATTGAAAACTGGTTAAAGGACAGACAACAGAGGGTTGTCATAAATGGAACTTTTTCAGGTTGGGCTAAAGTCGTGAGTGGAGTACCTCAGGGATCGGTACTGGGACCCCTGCTTTTTAACTTGTTTATTAATGACCTTGAGGTTGGGATCGAGAGCAAAGTCTCCATCTTTGCTGATGATACTAAATTGTGTAAGGTAATTGAATCAGAGCAGGATGTAATTTCTCTTCAGAAGGACTTGGAGTGACTGGAAACGTGGGCAGGTAAATGGCAAATGAGGTTTAATACAGATAAATGTAAGGTTATGCATTTGAGATGCAAGAATAAAAAGGCGACTTACAAATTAAATGGAGATATATTGGGGGAATCCTTGATGGAGAAGGATTTAGGAGTGCTTGTAGATAGAAGGCTTAGCAATAGTGCCCAATGTCATGCAGTAGCTGCAAAGGCAAACAAGATCTTATCTTGCATCAAACGGGCAATGGATGGAAGGGAAGTAAACATAATTATGCCCCTTTACAAAGCATTAGTAAGACCACACCTTGAATATGGAGTACAATTTTGGGCACCAATCCTTAGAAAAGACATTATGGAACTAGAGAGAGTGCAGAGAAGAGCCACCAAATTAATAAAGGGGATGGGCATTCTAACTTATGAGGAGAGGCTAGCTAAATTAGATTTATTTACATTAGAAAAGAGGCGTCTAAGAGGGGATATGATAACTATATAGAAATATATTCAGGGACAATACAAGGCGCTTTCAAAAGAACTATTCATCCCACGGGCAGTTCAAAGGACTCGGGGCCATCCCTTAAGGTTGGAGGAAAGGAAATTTCACCAGCAACAAAGGAAATGGTTATTTACAGTAAGGGCAGTTAAAATGTGGAATTCATTACCCATGGAGACTGTGATGGCAGATACAATAGATTTGTTCAAAAATAGGTTGGACATCTTTTTAGATGGGAAAGGTATACAGGGATATACCAAATAAGAATACATGGGAAGGATGTTGATCAAGGGATTAATCCGACTGCCTATTCTTGGAGTCAGGAAGGAATTAATTTTTCCCCTTAATGGGGTTTTTTGTTTGCCTTCCTCTGGATCAATAAGTAAGTATAGATATAGAATAAAGTATCTGTTGTCTAAATTTAGCATAGGTTGAACTTGATGGACGTACGTCTTTTTTCAACCTCATCTACTATGTAACTATGTAACTATGTAATATGAAAAACGGATAATTTTAGCAAAAAGATGATACATCCTACCCTTCACAGATCCTCAACAATAAAGTTGATGTAATTTTTATTTAAGATTTTATTAGAAATGTTGATCAAAAATATGTTTGTGCACAATTTACATATACATGGTTTATCAAAGTAGAAAAAAAATTACATATAATACAACACATTTGGTACAATGAGTTTAATAGGTTGTACAACTTTTTAGTGTCAAATTAAACTATAATATACCTATAAAAAGACATTTTGTGAGCACGGAAACATCTCCGTCACATTGTGTCACATTGTGTTACATTACTGTATAAGATTAACTTTATTCATTGAGTAGAAATGCTATTTCTCAGACACCAACCTGCTCAGCTGTCCTCCCTGAAGGAGATCAGAGTAAATAAAGATCGGAGGCCTATATTAGTCATTTCTCTCACAGTATCCTACCTTAAGGGCGCACCTGAGCAGCTTGATACTGCTGAAGAGTGAGCAACATTGTTTTAGAATAAAAAATAGATTTCCCAAACCTTTCATATATTGTCTTCCTATTGGGATTTACTTTTACCATAGGGAAGAAAGATAGGTTTATTAATATGGATATAGGAAATATCTAATAAAATAATACAAATAACACATCATATACAATATAGGTAACAATTAAGTGTTGCGTCACTTTACAAATAAACTCTTACTTATCAGTTTTAGAGAAATACATGTACTTGTTTGTTTCATATTTAGTTACAGTAAGTGTTTAATAAGCTGCGACGTTGCACTGCACATAGAAACCTAACAGGTTTTCAGAATATCGCTGCTTCAGCACAGATGGCTCAATCAGTAGATCACTCAAAGACAGAGCCACCTGCACTGAAGCTGGGATATCCTTCAAACCGGGCTAGTTTAGAGGTCTTGGGGTCTGGAGTTGAGAACTTCTGACAACCTATTGAACTCAGAATGAGAATAGCTGCATATTTCTGCATACTAGCATGTCATGTATTTGGTACAGTGTATGTGTGTGTATATATATATATATATATATATATATCATACTTTTGCTTATATATTATATATCCCACTCCAAGTTGAATATGTTAAGTATTTTCGAGGTATTACTCATACAGGATATTGTCACAAAAGACTGTAGCATAATGCATATGGCACCGTTTCATTAGTAGACCCGTCACGCCATTATTCATCGTTGTAAACCCATTATTTCCCATGCTAGAGAGGATTTAATCCCATTCACTTCCAAGGCATTGGATAGCGGGTTCCCCACATATTGAATAGGTACAGTATGCTTGGATATGGATCTTTAATATATAGTAACAGACACACACAGGTGGTCATGCTCTACAAGCGGAAGGCTGGCAGATTCAAAGCATGGGGCATCTGATAACGTATGTTATTTTTACTGAAACATAACAATTGATGGCAAATAAGAATAATTTGCCCACACTGTCCGCATATTCTCCTGTCCGCTGGGAAAACTCAGACCTTTGATCTATTTTATATTCAGAAAAGCCCTGTGTACTTCCCAAGCATTTCTGAATCCCCTTTCTGTTAGCTTCTGCCACCTCTGCTGGGATGCTATTCCATGAATGGACTACCCTTTCTGTAACAAAGTACTTCTTCACATTTCCCCTGAACCTCCCTCCCTCCAGCTTCAGAGTACGACCTCTTGTTCTTCTCTCTCTCTGAGATATGCTTCCCTCCTGCACCTTCTTGAAACTCTTGATGTATTTGGAAGTGCCTTTCATATTCTGTCATATTTCTATCATATCTCCAGTACTGATGTAGTAAGAATTACTGTCCCCGGCGCCTCAGACAAACAAGCAAAAGAGTCCGCCGCGATGGAGCAGCGGGGGTCCATGCTTCTGTATGGGACCCCAGCAGCACTGGCCGTGCATGGCAGCGGCGAGGGTCCATGCTTCTGTATGGGACCCCAGCAGGACTGGCTGCGATGGAGCAGCGGGGGTCCATGCTTCTGTATGGGACCCCAGCAGCACTGGCCGTGCATGGCAGCGGCGGGGGTCCATGCTTCTGTATGGGACTCCAGCAGGACTGGCCGCGATGGAGCGGCGGGGGTCCATGCTTCTGTATGGGACCCCAGCAGGACTGGCCGCGATGGAGCGGCGGGGGTCCATGCTTCTGTATGGGACTCCAGCAGGACTGGCCGCGATGGAGCGGCGGGGGTCCATGCTTCTGTATGGGACCCCAGCAGGACTGGCCGCGATGGAGCAGCGGGGGTCCATGCTTCTGTATGGGACCCCAGCAGGACTGGCCGCGATGGAGCGGCGGGGGTCCATGCTTCTGTATGGGACCCCAGCAGGACTGGCCGTGCATGGCAGCGGCGGGGGTCCATGCTTCTGTATGGGACCCCAGCTGGACTGGCCGCGATGGAGCAGCGGGGGTCCATGCTTCTGTATGGGACCCCAGCAGCACTGGCCGTGCATGGCAGCGGCGGGGGTCCATGCTTCTGTATGGGACCCCAGCAGGACTGGCCGTGCATGGCAGCGGCGGGGGTCCATGCTTCTGTATGGGACCCCAGCAGGACTGGCCGCGATGGAGCAGCGGGGGTCCATGCTTCTGTATGGGACCCCAGCAGCACTGGCCGTGCATGGCAGCGGCGGGGGTCCATGCTTCTGTATGGGACCCCAGCAGCACTGGCCGTGCATGGCAGCGGCGGGGGTCCATGCTTCTGTATGGGACCCCAGCAGCACTGGCCGTGCATGGCAGCGGCGGGGGTCCATGCTTCTGTATGGGACCCCAGCAGCACTGGCCGCGATGGAGCAGCGGGGGTCCATGCTTCTGTATGGGACCCCAGCAGGACTGGCCGCGATGGAGCGGCGGGGGTCCATGCTTCTGTATGGGACCCCAGCAGGACTGGCCACGATGGAGCAGCGGGGGTCCATGCTTCTGTATGGGACTCCAGCAGGACTGGCCGCGATGGAGCGGCGGGGGTCCATGCTTCTGTATGGGACCCCAGCAGGACTGGCCGCGATGGAGCGGCGGGGGTCCATGCTTCTGTATGGGACCCCAGCAGGACTGGCCGCGATGGAGCAGCGGGGGTCCATGCTTCTGTATGGGACCCCAGCAGGATTGGCCGCGATGGAGCGGCGGGGGTCCATGCTTCTGTATGGGACCCCAGCAGGACTGGCCGCGATGGAGCAGCGGGGATCCATGCTTCTGTATGGGACCCCAGCAGCACTGGCCGCGATGGAGCGGCGGGGGTCCATGCTTCTGTATGGGACCCCAGCAGGACTGGCCGCGATGGAGCGGCGGGGGTCCATGCTTCTGTATGGGACCCCAGCAGGACTGGCCGCGATGGAGCGGCGGGGGTCCATGCTTCTGTATGGGACCCCAGCAGGACTGGCCGCGATGGAGCAGCGGGGGTCCATGCTTCTGTATGGGACCCCAGCAGGACTGGCCGCGATGGAGCAGCGGGGGTCCATGCTTCTGTATGGGACCCCAGCAGGACTGGCCGTGCATGGCAGCGGCGGGGGTCCATGCTTCTGTATGGGACCCCAGCAGCACTGACCGTGCATGGCAGCGGCACCGAAGGCGCTAAGCTTTGCTACATCTGTACGTTGAGGTCTTTAATCTTTCCTGATAAGTTTTATGATGTAGAGCAAGGGTGGACAACTGCAGTGCTCAAGGGCTACCAACAGCTCAGGTTTTCAGGACTTCCCTGCTCCAGCACAGGGGGTGCAGTCATTCTGCCTGAACCACTGATTGAGTCACTTGTGCTGAAGCATGGATGTCCTGGAAATGTGACCTGTTGGTGGCCCTTGAGGACTGGAGTTGACCGCCCCTGGTTTAGACCTGAAACCGCGTTGACTTTCAGTTGCTTTATTACATGGCATATAAAGAGCAGTAGATGTCGGGGACAGAATAAATATGTTAAATACACGCTCCGTATAGTAAAGAGAACGCTACGTGGGTAGAACGTACCAAATAAAGGTCTTAGATCTTGTAGAGTCTGCGATTTTATTTCATGTAAAAAATGTGCATATTAAGTGAGCCAAATAGCCTTTATCTGTGAACATTTCCATGCGATGTACAGGGACCACCCAGTCCTTCTGGAAAGCTAGTATGGTCCTAGATTTCGCAAACACATAGGGGTCGTTGCATTATTGTGCGATATGACCGATAAGTACCGCACCACTGCACAGAAACTCTCTTTCGTCAGTGGGACTTCCTGTGTGCTCACACCTTAATGAATAACCCCCATATAGTAATACATTTCCAGTAGTAACTTATTACGTCTCACTTTCTTCAAGTACCTCCCCGATTGTCTCGCTCACTGTTAAGCCGCCATCGCTACTTTCTGACAGACTCACCCTCGCAAAATACTTATGGGGAACGTTATGCTGTGGGTTAAAATCTGCAATCACATTGACGGTCATATGGAGGATTTGGACACTGCTCGGGCGCTTCACTTCTTCGTACCCATTCTTCCCAGAGTAGTGATTCCGCTGCTGCTTAGATTGCTTTGTTGGTTTGTACGTGGCTTTGGTGGTAAAGTAGCAGCTTTTACATGGCATGTACCGTAGCATGCAGCGGTCCCGCTGTTTCCTGAGCTCTGCTCTTACCTGGCAATGACAGAAGCAAGAAGAACTGAATACTGCCGGCTACATTGTAATGACAATTCTATAGTTGCATTTATGAATTCCAAATGAATCTATATTATAAAAATGAAACGATATTTTGTATATTTGTATCATTTTTCTTTACCTAGTGCAGGTCAACATTATCCTACTTATCTGTAGTATCTCATGGACAAATACCTGTCTTACTCATAAGAGGGAAACAATTGAAAGAAGTTCAGAGATGGGATCCCATTATCACAAGCCTTTACATTTTATTAAAGCATCTGAATGAATAGTTTCCCTGCTAATAGTGAAACAGCTTCGCAATCACTTTCCACCTTGACTGAACAAGTGGAAAGGTTTTTGTTGCTGATCTTTCAAACTCTCTGGGATGATAGAGTACCAATCAGTGTTATCTGCCGGTTTCCCAAAGATCACAAACCGGCATCATTCACCCCATTGTCATGTCATACAGTGGTTAAGCTGTGGACAAGGATTCTGGGTAGTGATATGCAAATGAGCACGAGTTGGGCATGTCACGCTTGGCTTCCTGTCACGTTCACATATATTCATTAGACCTTTTTCCAGCGGCATTAACCCGTTTGTACAGCTAAGCCTGTTCCAGAGAAGTACAGAATCAGTGGTAATGACACTGCCCTTTGAAGTGGGGGAGCGGCGAAGGCCTCTGTAAACCTGTCTTACCTTAGCCCCGGCCACTTCTTAGACTTAGGGCTTGAGTAAACCGCCCCTAATACGGTCATTATAGTACAGAAAGCCGTAGCGCACATTACCAATACATCTTCCTTTGCAGTGGAACTCTATCTCAGGGGAGCGCAAACTTTTTCAGCTGCCCCCCCTTGCTCTCCCGCCCCCCCTGATGACATGGAAGATGTCTTATGTGTGGTACAGTATGACGTCCTATATGATAATGATCGCATTATTTTATTTATTTATAAAATGTTTTACCAGGAATACATTGAGCGTTACCTCTCGTTTTCAATTATGTCCTGGGGTGGGAATTAGGGAAGGTTTTGTATTTAAACCATATTTACTAAATAGTGGTAGCCATACTGCTAGCTGCTTTCCTTCCGATCGGGTACAAACATGAAGGCCCTTATTCTATAAATCAGATTACTTAATGCACAATAAGGCATTACTCTTCAAAGCTCAGTATTTTGTCCAATCATTGGGTGTTGTGTACCTGTCCTTTAGTGTCCTTGTATGCACGGACGTGCCATCGTGCCTGGTAGAATGTCCTTGTTTCCGGAGTTAAATCCCTAAGGTCATACTGCATGAGTAAGAGACTGAGAGAGTGCTATAATTAACAGTTTTATTGTTCGATGTAGAATAGAGCTAATTGACCTTTTCATTGATGAAATATAAATCTTTTTACTGTACTTCTAGGCATCAGGACTTGTAACTAACTTACCCAGCTCCTCTTTCCTTTTTATATACAAGTTACGCTTTAAAGCAATCCGTGGGCTGCGTAGTATATATATATTTATATATATATTTGAAACAAGGGGTCCCTGTGGAGCTGAACCCCTGAACTCCAAGGGACGGATACTTCCGGTTCCTGATATATTTAATTTAGAAATTCCATTGCAAAATTGTGAGAAGAAAAGCAAAACAATATGTCCGTTGGGGTCAGCCACACTGTGCCGGCTAATAGAACCCAGTGACATCACCATGAGATGACATTGCACCTTCTGATTTGGTGACCCTGCAACCATCTTTGTTGTCCTGGCCGGCAGGACCAGCGTAATGCTGTACCGGCCCCTGCACTTGCAGAGGCCTGGCTCTCTCCCCGAGGACCCTACCCGTGGAGCGGGAGAGGCGACGGGAGCCAGGCCCGACTTCCGGTGGGGCCCGACTTGTATGCCAGGACCCAGGATGTTGATGTTGGTAAAACCTCACTTCCACTATTATTTCTATTTATACTAGGAAGAGAATAGGTGTAGATAGAGCACAGCTCCAGACATCCTGTAATATATCTCCAGGGGAAAAGACCAGGCCACTCCAAAATAGTCAAAAAAATAAGTTATTTATTGCTAGCTAAACATACAGGGAAAAGGGGACTGAATGAACGCACCTACGCGTACGCCTATTCTCTTCCTGTATCTACAACAGGTGGATAGCACGCTGAGGATTATGAGAGTGCCCCTTGGACAGTACAGGTAAAGTGCCGCAGTGCCTTATTCAAATACTGTCTTTCATGGACATTGTTCCTCTTTATTATTACTACTGATTGGGTGTTCATATTGTGTACATCACCGTGGATGTCTAAGCCGATTCCACTAGTCACATTCCCCTTCAGTTTTGTTATATTCATTTGGGGGGCACTCCATTGCAACTGGACTACCAATTGTGGATTTATGATGTTATTACTACATACATGTGGAACCTGTTTCAATTATTGAGCACCACATATACCACTTTTTCTATTTATACTGGGAGGCTAGTGGAGGTCGCGTACAACTGCTGCTGTGTTTGTCGTAGCAGTTCCTGGTCTTTTCTCTACGGTCCCACTAATTAATAGTCTTTTCCTACTGCCACTATGGCCACAATGACCACCACACCACCTTCCCAAGTCCCCTCTTTGGCCAGTATAACTCCACATAATAATGTTATCATTCCCCCACAAAAAGGGGGCGATCGGGCGTTTTGTCCGTAAGGTCCCATTCTACCACCTCGGCTGATCCAGAATAAGAAACAGAGTCACTGCATTAGGCTAAATTAGGCAAACTTTTACACAATTGCAGTGCACATTGCTTTCAATGCTTTGGCAGATTTTTGGAAACTAACGTTTTCAGAAACGTTTTAACGAGACAAAAGTGTATGGTCCGGGAACGTGGTCCAGGAACGTGGACGAAATGTTCACACTTTAGTCACAAGCGCAAATTAACACAAATGGACATTTTTGCTCTGGAAAATTGCCAAATTTGGATACATCTTCCCATTAAAGTCCTGCCTGACATGTCCTAGTCACACTCCCCTAATTGCTGCCATATAAAAGACATTGTACAAGTAACATAAACAGGTATTTTTGTGCAACCTATCCTCAATAATTATACATAATTTCCTAGTCCTAAAGGGTTATTTATTAAAATTGGCAAATAAGAAATACAGTGTAAAAGCAACAAAAAACACCCTGTTCTTGTCTCTGTTTATACTATGGGGTGGGATCTGCTGGAGTACTACTAGCAAGCTACCAGAGGAGGGTATCACATCTATTCCATTCCAGACACCATCCCCTAGTCTGGGGCTCAAGGCTTGTATCCCACTGCCACCTTGTGAGTGTGTTTTGGAGAGTGTAACCCACCCCCATCCCTGTGCCTAGACAGGATTGCACTACATTGTGTTTTCCCTTAGTTACAGTATGTACCTATCGATGGCGTGTGCTCCCTGAGTTTTATATCAGCAAATAAGAAATACAACAGTTTTTTTTCTCCGTTGATAAATCTGTTTGTTTTATTTACCCAGTTTTCCCGGTCAGGAGTCTTAATTGCTCACCAAACTTAATTAGCATAAACCTTCTATAATAAAGTAAAGTTAAATGTTTAGTATAATTCTTGACACTTGACCGCTATAGATATGAGGTAACGCTGTTATTATAATGCTATTTTTATTAAAACGATGAGTTACATGTAATTGACCTCTTAAATCTTCACTTAATGAGCCTTATTACAATTTAATTCACCAAGAAACTAATTGGATTACTTTTTTTCCATACTATTGTTACTAGCAGTTTAGGAACAGAACACGTATATATTTAATAGATTGGGATATTTGCAGCTGAACGCCTAATACAGTATCACAGCATTTACAATAAAAAAAGCTTTTTGGCTAATTAGGACCATACCTAGTTGAGGAAAGTTGCTGCTATCCCGGAGGGATAATAAAGCATTTAAAAAACACCACAAGGTGTCCCATGTTTAAAAGCCCTAAAAAATGTGTTACCCATTTCTCTGAAATGGCAAATCAGCTGGTAATTTTACAATAAAGAATGATCAAGCGTAGGTCATTTTTTATGTACATATGTTGTCTGTAAATCTGCAATTTTCCTTCACAACAGTTTATTTGGGTAAAAGAAGTATCTTAAGACCCGAGATTGTGCCCTTTATCAAAAATGGAGGTATAGCGTTTCCTTTTTAGCTCATTGCAGTAACTAGGGATATGAGGTACAGCATCACTTCCACCGCCACCGCTACCGCCACCCCCGCCACCCCCAACACCCCCAACACCACCATCACCCCCACCACCGGCCAACACCACCACCGGCCAACACCACCATCACCCCCACCACCGGCCAACACCACCATCACCCCCACCACCGGCCAACACCACCACCAGCCAACACCACCATCACCCCCACCACCGGCCAACACCACCATCACCCCCACCACCGGCCAACACCACCATTACACCCACCACCGGCCAACACTACCACCGGCCAACACTGCCACCCCCAACACCACCATCACACCCACCACCGGCCAACACCACCACCAGCCAAGACCACCATCACCCCCACCACCGGCCAACACCACCACCGGCCAACACCACCATCACCCCCACCACCGGCCAACACCACCATCACCCCCACCACCGGCCAACACCACCACCAGCCAACACCACCATCACCCCCACCACCGGCCAACACCACCGGCCAACACCACCATCACCCCCACCACCGGCCAAAACCACCATTACACCCACCACCGGCCAACACTACCACCGGCCAACACCACCATCACCCCCACCACCGGCCAACACCACCACCGGCCAACACCACCACCGGCCAACACCACCATCACCCCCACCACCGGCCAACACCACCATCACCCCCACCACCATCACCCCCACCACCGACCAACACCACCCCCAACACCACCATCACCCCCAACACCGGCCAACACTACCCCCAACACCACCATCACCCCCAACACCGGCCAACACCACCCCCAACACCACCATCACCCCCACCACCGGCCAACACCACCACCCAGCCAACCCTGCCACCATCTTTGTGTTTTTTGCACGTGCTGGCTAAAATAAAAACATTAAATGTACCCGCTGAGCTTGGAGTGTCGCCGTTTAGCGGTTCATTTTGGAAACCCAGTATGAGTAAAACTGTAAGGGTGAGCACTTTTACTGGTGTTTTGGTTTTGCCAGAACATAATTGGTTTGGGATTTGTAAAAACAAACGTTTTAAAACTTCAAACATTTGTGCTTATCAATAAAGCAAAAAAACATTCTCTCTTTAGGTTTATTATTCATTTGTAATTATTATTACAAAGAGAAATATTTGAAATCAAACACAGTTATCATGATATCAGACTTAAAGTTTACAAGTTATGAAGCTTCTATTAGTAGATTCATAAAAACAAATGTGATAACATGGAAAAGCTAGAAGTGGCAAAATGATAGGTTAACGTACATGTAATGTATAGTGTGCCATTAGTATTATGTATACACATATACTGTGGAACATGTTGTATAAAGGAGTGATATACATATCTCAGGAACATGTATAAAGGAATGATACACATATCTCAGGAACATGTATAAAGGAGTGATACATATCTCAGGAACATGTATAAAGGAGTGATACACATATCTCAGGAACATGTATAAAGGAGTGATACACATATCTCAGGAACATGTATAAAGGAGTGACACACATATCTCAGGAACATGTATAAAGGAGTGATACACATATCTCAGGAACATGTATAAAGGAGTGATACATATCTCAGGAACATGTATAAAGGAGTGATATACATATCTCAGGAACATGTATAAAGGAGTGATATACATATCTCAGGAACATGTATAAAGGAGTGATACATATCTCAGGAACATGTATAAAGGAGTGATACATATCTCAGGAACATGTATAAAGGAGTGATACATATCTCAGGAACATGTATAAAGGAGTGATACATATCTCAGGAACATGTATAAAGGAGTGATACATATCTCAGGAACATGTATAAAGGAGTGACATACATATCTCAGGAACATGTATAAAGGAGTGATACACATATCTCAGGAACATGTATAAAGGAGTGATACACATATCTCAGGAACATGTATAAAGGAGTGATACACATATCTCAGGAACATGTATAAAGGAGTGATACACATATCTCAGGAACATGTATAAAGGAGTGATACACATATCTCAGGAACATGTATAAAGGAGTGATACATAGCTCAGGAACATGTATAAAGGAGTGATACATATCTCAGGAACATGTATAAACTAGTGATACACATATCTCAGGAACATGTATAAAGGAGTGATACATGTCTCAGGAACATGTATAAAGGAGTGATACACATATCTCAGGAACATGTATAAAGGAGTGATACATATCTCAGGAACATGTATAAAGGAGTGATACACATATCTCAGGAACATGTATAAAGGAGTGATACATATCTCAGGAACATGTATAAAGGAGTGATACACATATCTCAGGAACATGTATAAAGGAGTGATACACATATCTCAGGAACATGTATAAAGGAGTGACACACATATCTCAGGAACATGTATAAAGGAGTGATACATATCTCAGGAACATGTATAAAGGAGTGATACACATATCTCAGGAACATGTATAAAGGAGTGACACACATATCTCAGGAACATGTATAAAGGAGTGACATACATATCTCAGGAACATGTATAAAGGAGTGACACACATATCTCAGGAACATGTATAAAGGAGTGACACACATATCTCAGGAACATGTATAAAGGAGTGACACACATATCTCAGGAACATGTATAAAGGAGTGATACACATAGCTCAGGAACAGGTATAAAGGAGTGATACATATCTCAGGAACATGTATAAAGGAGTGATACACATATCTCAGGAACATGTATAAAGGAGTGACACACATATCTCAGGAACATGTATAAAGGAGTGATACACATATCTCAGGAACATGTATAAAGGAGTGACACACATATCTCAGCGGTTCCCAGAAAGAGCTTACTGGGGTTCTGTGTTTTGTTATCCCTGCTTCAGCACAGGTGTGCCAGTCAACGACTGAGCCACTGATTGAAGCATGTGCTGAAGCATTGATATCCTGAAAACCTGACCTGTTGGTGGCCCTTTGTTAGCCACCGTGATCTACAGTAAAATGTTAGCTTTCCAAAACAATTAAGACTTCATAAAAACAAAGAAGGCGACAGTAGTTTTGCTCCAAATGTCTTTTGTGTGATAATGGTAAGAACTACAGTATATACTTACTGTATATACTTACTGTATATACTTACTGTATATGAGATATACGTGAACTCGGGAGGTACAGTTTGAATGGAACATAATGTAACTTTTACATTGTTAAACAAAAAATATTCAGTTTACTTACATCTCCATTGGCAAAGCAATATAACGTAGCCACAAGAAACCCCTAAAAAGACAGAAACATATTATTTTTAGGAGGTCTCCTTTTCCCTATTCCTCTTCGTTTCTCCTCCTTTCCCGGCAGGAGGAGAAATATACGTTTCAGCACGAATCAAGTTATTACAAAACCATGTTGGACACATCTCTGCACCTGGATCCGGCAGTTATTAGGATATACATGGGGTGCGCACACCTCCTGCACTGCGCCCCCACGGCCTGCTCTACCGCTGTGTCGCGCCCCCAGTTTGCACAGCGCTGGGATATACAGTATGAGCTGGCAATGTAACTTTCAGCTTTTTCTTGCACTTCGGACGATGTTGAATCAGTTCTTCTCCTTTATATCTTGCACTGTTTCCTTATTGCATTAATCTCCCTATAGTTTTTGCCTCTTTTTTAATCCGCAGAGTGTACATATGCAGCGGTGGTTATCCGACGATTTATCGGGTTGAATCACGCACTATAGTGCGTGGTGGTCCGAGCTGGTCTGCTGCAGACTAAATGTCCCATCGGATTAGCACAGCGGGGGTCCCTGCTGTGTTACTCCTACCAGGGTCTGCCTGTCTGTGAGAGGCGTGCAGTAAGAGGCTGAATCAGTCACTCTACCTGCACGCCTCTAACAGGCAATCGCGGGGGTTTTATTTAAATTTTAACACTACAGTATTGTAGTAGGGGGTCTCCGGAGCTGAACCACATTGATTTCAGATCAGGGGACCCCCTACTTCCCAAGTTACAGGCCCGTTATGGGGTGCCGGTATCCCCGCCATGTTAAAATCATGTGGGTCACGTGACCGGAGGCCTTTAACATTGCGGGGATACCGGCACCCCATAACGGGGCCTGTATCTCAGGAAGCAGGGGGTCCCGAGGCTGAAATCAACTTTGTTCAGCTGAGGAGACCCCCTGATCACGCACACTATGAATAAAAATAAAATGTAAGCAGCTTCATTACCTAAGGTAATTATTTTTTCTTTGGGTTGGGATTTGGGGGGGGAGGGGGTCATACTAGTGTGTGGGAGCAGGGGGTCTTCTGAGCTGAAGAAATCTGATTTCAGCCTCGGGGACCCCCCACTTCCCGAGATATAGGTCCCGTCCTTGGGCAAGCTGACTAGAGGTGTTATTATCGAGTACAATCTCCTCTAGAACTAGATGTAGAAATCAGAATGAAATGATGACAGTTGAGTTCATTCCAGGAAATAGCTAATCAGATCTTCTTTTTAAAATATTTGCAAGGAGACCAGTTTTTCATTACTGGCCTGGCGCTTTTCTAACAGCCTGGTCCAGTTCAGAGCATCTACTGTAACTAACATTATAGGGACCTCTGCTTGCTCTGCCCTACACCCCATTAACTCACAACATCTCTTAACCATACAATTGTTATTGGGGCTTTTAAAGCTCAGTTCTGACCCTCCTGCAGCTAATGAGCTCCCTTTGCTGGCAGCATGTCCATATTCTTGCCTCGAACCAGTCTTATTTCCACTAGGAGTTCTGCTTCTGCCTTTTTTACTGTGTCACATCCCATACAGGAAGAAACTGTTCATGGCATACTGTATAATTTAAAGGCAGCACATCCAATACACCATAACTGTCTTCCCTTCTTAAAGCAGCAATATCACATATTTATTCATTAAGGTAATAACGTATTTATTTATGTTGCACTATTTTGTTTATATTGTACTGGGGTATATTTCTAATGCTGTTCCTCATCATTCCTATATAATGAGAAGTAAGGCCATATTTACTAAACAGTGCTTAGACAAAAGGCACTGTGGCCAACTGCTCCCTTTATGTAGCACTGCTGCTTGCCCAGGCTCTTCCTGACAGTCTTCTAGGGTTTCATTTGTAGAAAAGGGGAAAAACACACGTGTATACACACAAGGGACACTCAGCCCTCAACCTTCAGCGGTTTATTCTTCTATTAGTGACACCACACATTTTTAACGCCGTCACTTTAAGAACAAAATAAATCATAAAAGGAAACATCTACTCCTGTCAGGAGTCTAACTCACATGCATATCCCTATCTGCAATATTGGCTGACTAAGCCAGTTATCAACTTTAAATAACACACAGAGATAACTAACATTGAGCCCTTAACTGTGAGATGAAGACAGCGTCCCATTAGTTCCTCAGATGCTGCAACACATGGGGAGGGAGGGAGAGGGGGAGGGGGGCGTCAACCCTGAACTGGATACAGGGGAGTAGCAGTTGATCAAATCATTTGTTTTCATTAGATGTAACAATCTTTTAATTAACTCTGTTATGCGTGACATTGATTATTAGCCAAGAACATTTACTCCGACAGTATTGCTTTCACACCAGAAGGGCTAAAAAAGCCAAGACCTGAGATGCAGAATATGATATCTCCATTATAATATTGCAGACTTCCCCTAATCTTTCCGGTAAATAATCCCCAAATAGTGCATTAACATGTTAGGCTGGGGCCATAGTACCGCAGACCGTGCAGAGGCGTCCAGATTGCCTTAAGACAGTGTTCGCGTCCATGCGGCGTGTGGGCGCGTGCACGCGGGAGGGGACGCGTGTTGTGCAAGAAATCAGTTTAAACTGATTTCTTGGCGCGACAGGCCGATTATGCGAGCGTTTCGTCCAATGAGGGCAAACCAGCTCCGTGATGCCCCTAGGAACGCCCCCCACAGCCCGTCCACTATGACCATGGAAAGCCCCCACTTCATCACAGCCTCCGCACACCTCCGCACGGGCAAAGGCACCAAGGCCCGGGCCTCAGGCTGCGGCCAGGGGGTGCTGAGCATGCAGCGATTTGTAACGATTTGCACAATGTACAGGTAATGAAATGTATCTAATTCTGCGTCTGTGTATCACATTTTTATATTCTATTTGCATAAAAAATCTACCAGGTCTGTAGTGGAGTAAACAATTTGCCTGATACATAGGAAATTCTAACTTTTCATGCACAAGTAAGCATCGAAACAAACTTCTATTGACACTCGTTATTTGGATCCACCTCTCCCCCATATTTTATAATTGAATACCCAAGAAAGTGAAAGTTTTGGCATTTAAACATTACCTGAAATGAGCTCATAGTTAGCTCAATAAAGAGTCGTATGCGTTTGGAAAGTCCATCATCCAGCTCGTCAGTAATGGATGTAAAGACCAATTTATGCATACCCAGCAGTAGAATTAGTACAAGTGTTGATCTTGCAAGCCTTAAAATTATATATATAAAAAAAAACAAAAAAAAACAATCCATTAGTTTCATTGTTGTCTACATTCTATTCAAGAACAATACTCCAACTCTACATTTTGGCCCATATTTACTAAGCAGTGCTCATGGATGTGATTTTTTTTTTGTCAATGAATGGAGAGATCTCCCTGTGAGTGTACAGTGTGCAGGAAACAGCTCCATCATGTAAACAGGCGTTCCTGCATCACGGGCCAGAAACAACCTTTGTAAAGAATGTAACCATATAATTGGCTCACATAAACATATTAACTATGCTAATAGCAAAGATTTGGTTGCTTTCATTGTTTTGGAAATAAATTACAAGTTTCAAAGGGCGAGTGTTTGCCAATCAGGTGTTATCTTCACCCTTATTTAACCCTGTCCTTATGAGAACGCTAATAAAGCTAGGGTGAGAGGGGGTTCTGCCAGTGCAAACACTTGTTGAACACACAGAGACATAAGACAAAGGGGAGCAGCCAGAGGAAATCAGACCCTTTCCGTGGCCCAGCTCACCGTGGCCCAGCTCACCGTGGCCCAGATGCACCTCCATTAAATCAGTGCAAAAACCATCAGGTTGTCTTAATTAGTAACAGACGTTATTTGCCCTGAGTTTAATGCATATCCAGGAAGATAATTATATGCAAAAACAGCGGCCAATGTTTAACTCATTAGCATAAGCTTATCATGAGGTTAATCAGCACTGCCTTGAGTTAGCTTCAAATAGCATCGCTCCAGTAATGCGGCCTTAACTAAAGGTGGCGTTACCTCCATCCAGACCCTGAAATATGGGGTTTTGCTACTGTCCAGCAAAACCCTTCAGGTAAGACGTAAATATCGTCAGGTTAATCCCTGTGCAAACTTGAAAAGCCTTTAGTGGATAAGCGGTGTTAGGGGGAACGCCACCTTTGCATATTTAGCACTAATGCTGGGAACATTTGGTTAAATTGCTGAATGGAGCTCAGTGCATCTGGCCATGTTAAGAAACTCGCTTGTATTATTAAATGCCTGACCCTGCGTCTTACCATATTGAAAAGATTGTCAGTAAATAATCATTTATTTTCTGTTTGATTTATAATCCTACACAGTATCAAGCTGTTCTTGCTCACCTGTATTCTAATATTACACAGTATCAAGCTGTTCTTGCTCACCTGTATTCTAATATTACACAGTATCAAGCTGTTCTTGCTCACCTGTATTCTAATATTACACAGTATCAAGCTGTTCTTGCTCACCTGTATTCTAATCCTACACAGTATCAAGCTGTTCTTGCTCACCTGTATTCTAATATTACACAGTATCAAGCTGTTCTTGCTCACCTGTATTCTAATATTACACAGTATCAAGCTGTTCTTGTTTACCTGTATTCTAATCCTACACAGTATCAGGCTGTTCTTGCTCACCTGTATTCTAATCCTACACAGTTCAGGCTGTTCTTACTCACCTGTATTCTAATCCTACACAGTTCAGGCTGTTCTTACTCACCTGTATTCTAATCCTACACAGTTCAGGCTGTTCTTACTCACCTGTATTCTAATCCTACACAGTTCAGGCTGTTCTTGCTCACCTGTATTCTAATCCTACACAGTATCAGGCTGCTCTTGTTTACCTGTATTCTAATCCTACACAGTATTAGGCTGTTCTTGTTTAACTGTATTCTAATCCTACACAGTATCAGGCTGTTCTTGCTCACCTGTATTCTAATCCCTCACTGTATAAGGCTGTTCTTGTTTACCTGTATTCTAATCCTACACAGTATCAGGCTGCTCTTGTTTACCTGTATTCTAATCCTACACAGTATTAGGCTGTTCTTGTTTAACTGTATTCTAATCCTACACAGTATCAGGCTGTTCTTGCTCACCTGTATTCTAATCCCTCACTGTATAAGGCTGTTCTTGCTTACCTGTATTTATAGTCCATAAACGTTGTCTGGTGAGCTTTGAGTTTAGAAACTAGAAGTTTTAAAATCTTGAGAAATATATAAAGGTTGATCTGCAAATGACACAATTATTCAATTTATTGTCTTAATATAATATGCACAATAAAACATTTAAAAAAAGATAGTTGCAGAAACACATGTATATATATGACCATAGACTGATACGTCCATGATTTAGGGTTTTTTGACAACTATATTTGCTTATACTACTGTAAATAGCAAATAAACTCTAGAATGGGCCTTTTATATATATAGCGACACTCGCCAAAAGAGTATATTTAGCATTAAATATTTGTGACCTCCATTTCTGCTCCAGAAGAGAGAAGAGACAGGGGAGAGAGAGAGACAGGGGAGAGAGAGAGGGGCAGAGAGAGAGAGAGAGACAGGGGAGAGAGACAGGGGAGCGAGAGAGGGGCAGAGAGAGGGACAGGGGAGAGAGACAGGGGAGAGAGAGAGACAGGGGAGAGAGATAGGGGAGAGAGACAGTGGAGAGAGACAGGGGAGAGAAAGAGACAGGGGAGAGAGAGAGACGGGGAGAGAGAGAGAGACAGGGGAGAGAGAGAGAGACAGGGGAGAGAGAGAGGGGCAGAGAGAGAGACAGGGGAGAGAGAGAGACAGGGGAGAGAGAGAGACAGGGGAGAGAGAGAGACAGGGGAGAGAGAGAGACAGCGGAGAGAGAGAGGGGCAGGGGAGAGAGGGAGGGGCAGGGGAGAGAGGGAGGGGCAGGGGAGAGAGAGGGCAGGGGAGAGAGAGGGACAGGGGAGAGAGAGGGACAGGGGAGAGAGAGAGACATGGGAGAGAGAGAGACAGGGGAGAGAGAGAGACAGGGGAGAGAGAGAGGGGCAGAGAGTGAGAGGGGGGCCGACAGAGAGGGGGAGAGGGAGACAGACAATTTTACTAGCATACGCAATGACATATAAAATGAATAAACCTGAAATTCCTGGAAGAAGTTCTGATTGAATATACTCTGCTTATTGGGACTGTTTTGCAATCAGAATTCTCTCCCTCATTGTTGAAATGTGAATGTTACAGCGCTGTGGAAACTCCCGCGAAAGTATGGAAAGAATAATAGGAGAAGAAATTCTGGCGCCATATGCCATGTTTTAGGTGCTTGAAAACAGTAGGTGGATTACGTGTAAACAACCAATGTCTCTGTTATCCGGTTAAACAAAGTATTTTGTGGATGACAATTCGCAAATCTCTAATAAAGATCTGATTTGAATGGAATTAATTGAACCTACTTTTGCATAAATAGGAACCCCAAGAAAATATATGGTTGTGTTACATTTTGGCTTTAAACATCATTTCAGTGGCGTTCAACAGTGTGTCTTTGTAAGGTTTCTCACACAAAGAAATAGCTGAACGTAAATATTCGCTGTAAGAACATTAACTACAAACCCTGTAAATGATTGCTTCCTCAGTGACCCTGACCTGTGGTATGAGAAATAGTAAACACAAGATCAGACCACAGAATAACTTGTCTTTTTGTCCTTTCAATTATCTCAGATCTCATGGAAAGACACCAGTACTCATGATATTATTTTACCAGAACCAAAATATAGCTTACAAAATATTTGTGATTGAACTATGTCCCCGTTAACATTATTGTTTGTAGTTTTCTTAGTTATAACATTGTGAATTTGTCAAAGTGGCCATATTTGCTTTGACTTGAAGTCAATGTGGTTGTTTACACTCACGGTAAGAGTGTGACACAATGTGGAGCAGAACAAGAAGGGGTGTTTATTTGTCTGCATAAGGTATAATAAGGTATTTACACACCACTTAGTAAATGTTTGTCCAAATTTAAGTTAAGAAAAGGAAGCTCTCGTACTGCAACGTCATCAAAGTCAATCCAACTCCATCCACCTTGAAGATCCGGAATAGGTAACAAAATTCTTCTTTCTTTTATCACCTTCTTCTGTCATTATTTCTTTCTTTTCTTTAATGTTCTATCTTCTGTCTTCATTTGTCAATCCAACCCCATGGTAAATCCCAAAAGATGTTGTCTTCTTCCTGTTAAATGAGGCGTCCAGGCCTTATATAGGGCCTGTGACATCACATTTTCAGGTCAGTTGGTACAGCTCCAATCTGATTGGACGCTGTATCATGTGTCTGCCTCTTTTTTTCTTGTTACGGATGTGACGTCATCTCCAAGGGAGGTACGTCCCATCCTTAAAACCACATGGCTATATCACATGGTATGATGTCACATGATTTTGGGAGAAACTCTCCATTCTAGAGCTGCGATAGGCCTTTATAACCTAATCACGGTTACTAGAATTGCACAAGTTTCAGAACCTGCCGATATGTGGCTTATCGCCGCTCACCAGGCGATTTTTTTATGACGGCTGAAATTTTTGCCGATTCATGCCTTTATCGCCCAGTTATCGAGGCTTACTGAATAGCAGCAGGCATTTTGGCCAATAAGTGCTCGATTAGTGGCTTATGAACGCTTATAGCATAGGCCCTTATAGCATCTTTTCATTAGTCTTTATTCAATTTTAACTGAATGAGATACCCATACTGTAAAGATGATTATAGTGAATTAGTGCCTTTAGCACCACCAACAAACCCCAGAATAAACGTGGTCACCTAATACAGGAGTGAGCAAACTTTTTTGTTTGCGCCCCCCTTCCTGCTCTCCCTCCCTGCCTGTTCACCCACCCACCCCCCCCCCCCTTACCTTCCCTCCGGCATCCTGGCATCATTTGACTCCGTGTTTTGATGGCGACGTGTCACCAGAAGTTGCCAGAGAGCAGGTAAGAGGCAGTTACAGATGCCTTGCGCGCTTCCTGGCATTTTATTTAAATGTTGTGTGGAAGAGCACGGGGCCTCTGTATGCGCCGCACCCCCCCCCCCCCCCCCAGGAAATGTTGCGCCCCCCATACCTAATATACGTGTCCGAATGTACCCAATATATGTGTCCGAATGTATTCCATTTTAATATATTTTAAATGATTAATTATTAGCTTTGATATACAGTAGTAGGGATCTTTATAGATTAAATGATAGTGTAAAGAGCTTTCAAACCTCATAGGCTTCTTCCAGTATATAAACCTGTGAGTTTTTGAGAGCTCTGTATACCAGTTTTGATACTTACAAGTATGGTAAGAAACATTGGTCCTCTAATAATCCACCAGATTCCCACATTCTCGTTTGTTCTCCAGCATCTAAAACCATAAAGAATAAACATTTTGAAACACAGGATTTTGTTTGCTGTTCTCAAAGCAATTGAGTAAAAAAATGAGAAGAATATTATCAGGTTCAAAGGGATTATTGTCACTTCTTACAAATGTCTGAGCAAATCCAAAATTAAATAAGTGTATTTCATACTTGTAAGACTCCCTAAGATTACATTTGACATCTTAGACTACTGTACATCTAAAAAATAACATGGCATTCCTGTCTGATGTGATTGTAGCAACACTCAGCTGTCATAAGAGTTCACAAATGCCTTCTTACAGCCTCGCCTGAATAGGATACTGGTGAAGGCATGAAGGATTGTATAAAAACTACTTCTAAGAAGAGAAAAATGAAGGTGAACCACTAAAACGGTATAACCGCAGCCTGCGAACAAACCTCACTTACTGTACTAAAGTATTTTGTTTGAGTTGTCAGGGACAATGTTAACAGTGGAAGTGAAGTTGTTTTTGTGTGAAATTTGCCGGATTTGTTTTAGTTTTGTAAACTTTCTCATATATATATATATCCATCCATCCATCCATCCATCCATCCATCCATCCATCCATCCATCCATCCATCCATCCATACATACATACATACATACATACATATACCAAGAGCCCAAAAGATAAGCCCTCCGGTATGACAAGAAAAATACAAATAAATGTTTTAATTGCATAAATAAGAAAACAAATCACCATTAAAAGCACCTAAATACAGATTAAATTAGTAATAACAAGCTATCAAAGATCTGCCTTCTGCATAGTCCGAATGTAATTTTTTTTTCTAAAAAAACAGTGAGAGGGAAGACTGTAACCCGCCATGACTGGTCGATCTAGTAAGAAAATATATTCTCCAGTAATTACCCTGAGGAGGGTGATTAGGCTTCCCGGGTGGGGGGGTGGATAGCAGGAGGGTTAACCCCTTCAATGCCTTAGCGGTTAGGGGTTATTCATGTATTTTAAGACACAGAGAGGGACTGCTTCTCTCTGATCTCTGCTGCAACAGCTGTGTGGGGAGACACAGAGAGGGACCGCTTCTCTCTGATCTCTCTGCTGTAAGATCTGTGCGGGGAGACAGAGACAGGGACCACTTCTCTCTGATCTCTCTGCTGTAAGAGCTGTGTGGGGAGACACAGAGAGAGGGGCCGCTTCTCTCTGATCTCTCTGCTGTAAGAGCTGTGTGGGGAGACACAGAGAGAGGGGCCGCTTCTCTCTGATCTCTCTGCTGTAAGAGCTGTGTGGGGAGACACAGAGACAGGGACCACTTCTCTCTGATCTCTCTGCTGTAAGAGCTGTGCGGGGAGACACAGAGAGAGGGACCGCTTCTCTCTGATCTCTCTGCTGTAAGAGCTGTGCGGAGAGACAGAGAGAGGGGCCGCTTCTCTCTGATCTCTCTGCTGTAAGAGCTGTGCGGGGAGACACACAGAGAGAGGGACCGCTTCTCTCTGATCTCTCTGCTGTAAGAGCTGTGTGGGGAGACACAGAGAGAGGGGCCGCTTCTCTCTGATCTCCCTGCTGTAAGAGCTGTGTGGGGAGACACAGAGACAGGAACCACTTCTCTCTGATCTCTCTGCTGTAAGAGCTGTGTGGGGAGACACAGAGACAGGAACCACTTCTCTCTGATCTCTCTGCTGTAAGAGCTGTGTGGGGAGACACAGAGAGAGGGACCGCTTCTCTCTGATCTCTCTGCTGTAAGAGCTGTGTGGAGAGACAGAGAGAGGGACCGCTTCTCTCTGATCTCTCTGCTGTAAGAGCTGTGCGGGGAGACAGAGAGAGGGACCGCTTCTCTCTGATCTCTCTGCTGTAAGAGCTGTGGGGAGACACAGAGAGAGGGACCGCTTCTCTCTGATCTCTCTGCTGTAAGAGCTGTGCGGGGAGACACAGAGAGAGGGACCGCTTCTCTCTGATCTCTCTGCTGTAAGAGCTGTGCGGGAGACACAGAGAGAGGGACCGCTTCTCTCTGATCTCTCTGCTGTAAGAGCTGTGCAGGGAGACACAGAGAGAGGGACCGCTTCTCTCTGATCTCTCTGCTGTAAGAGCTGTGCGGGAGACACAGAGAGAGGGACCGCTTCTCTCTGATCTCTCTGCTGTAAGAGCTGTGCGGGGAGACACAGAGAGAGGGACCGCTTCTCTCTGATCTCTCTGCTGTAAGAGCTGTGCGGGGAGACACAGAGAGGGACCGCTTCTCTCTGATCTCTCTGCTGTAAGAGCTGTGCAGGGAGACACAGAGAGAGGGACCGCTTCTCTCTGATCTCTCTGCTGTAAGAGCTGTGCGGGGAGACAGAGAGAGGGACTGCTTCTCTCTGATCTCTCTGATGTAAGAGCTGTGCGGGGAGACAGAGAGAGGGACCGCTTCTCTCTGATCTCTCTGCTGTAAGAGCTGTGCGGGGAGACACAGAGAGAGGGACCGCTTCTCTCTGATCTCTCTGCTGTAAGAGCTGTGCGGGGAGACAGAGAGAGGGACCGCTTCTCTCTGATCTCTCTGCTGTAAGAGCTGTGCGGGGAGACAGAGAGAGGGACCGCTTCTCTCTGATCTCTCTGCTGTAAGAGCTGTGCGGGGAGACACAGAGAGAGGGACCGCTTCTCTCTGATCTCTCTGCTGTAAGAGCTGTGCGGGGAGACAGAGAGAGGGACCGCTTCTCTCTGATCTCTCTGCTGTAAGAGCTGTGTGGGGAGACACACAGAGAGAGGGACCGCTTCTCTCTGATCTCCCTGCTGTAAGAGCTGTGTGGGGAGACACAGAGACAGGAACCACTTCTCCCTGATTTCTCTGCTGTAAGAGCTGTGTGGGAAGACACAGAGAGAGGGACTGCTTCTCTCTGATCTCTCTGCTGTAAGAGCTGTGCGGAGAGACAGAGAGAGGGACCGCTTCTCTTTGATCTCCCTGCTGTAAGAGCTGTGTGGGGAGACACAGAGAGAGGGACCGCTTCTCTCTGATCTCTCTGCTGTAAGAGCTGTGCGGAGAGACAGAGAGAGGGACCGCTTCTCTCTGATCTCTCTGCTGTAAGAGCTGTGCGGGGAGACACAGAGAGAGGGACCGCTTCTCTCTGATCTCTCTGCTGTAAGAGCTGTGCGGGGAGACAGAGAGAGGGACCGCTTCTCTCTGATCTCTCTGCTGTAAGAGCTGTGCAGGGAGATACAGATAGGGACTGCTTCTCTCTGATCTTTCTGCTGTAAGAGCTGTGCGGGGAGACAGAGAGAGGGACCGCTTCTCTCTGATCTCTCTGCTGTAAGAGCTGTGCAGGGAGACACAGAGAGAGGGACCGCTTCTCTCTGATCTCTCTGCTGTAAGAGCTGTGCAGGGAGACACAGAGAGAGGGACCGCTTCTCTCTGATCTCTCTGCTGTAAGAGCTGTGCGGGGAGACACAGAGAGAGGGGGACCGCTTCTCTCTGATCTCTCTGCTGTAAGAGCTGTGTGGGGAGACACAGAGAGAGGGACCGCTTCTCTCTGATCTCTCTGCTGTAAGAGCTGTGCAGGGAGACACAGAGAGAGGGACCGCTTCTCTCTGATCTCTCTGCAGTAAGAGCTGTGCGGGGAGGCAGAGAGAGGGACCGCTTCTCTCTGATCTCTCTGCTGTAAGAGCTGTGCGGGGAGACACAGAGACAGGGACCGCTTCTCTCTGATCTCTCTGCTATTAGAGCTGTGCAGGGAAACACAGAGAGAGGGACCGCTTCTCTCTGATCTCTCTGCTGTAAGAGCTGTGCGGGGAGACACAGAGAGAGGGACTGCTTCTCTCTGATCTGTCTGCACAGCTTTTACAGACTGGTGCTGCCCGGTAGGATTTACTCTGCAGGAGTCCCATTCAGAAGCAGGGATACCTGCTGTGTTAATGTTTCTGGGAAAATCCGCAATAACGGTCTCACTTAGGCCACGCTCCTCCTGCTCCAAGTGCTGCACTGCAAAATATTATCACGCTACATCTGTAAAATATCTACTAAACCTACATCGTGTGAAACACCATGGTGGAACAAGAGCCACCAAGCAGATACAATACAGCACAAAATCATCCAAGTACAGAGACAATAACCAGCATAATATAAGATCCTGTACCATATATGTACTGTATGTCCCCACTTGTGCATGGAGTTCCGTGCAAGTTTAATAGTCCTGGTTTATAGAGTTCATTGTGTTCAGGAACAGAGGTAAGGGCTGGAGATAGAGAGGGGATTCATTTTCCACAAGCCAACATTCATCAGTTCCCCTCTTGAGATTTTCGGCACCAAGTATAAGACTGTCACAATTACTCTGCATGACAGACAGGTCCTTCAAAGCTTTTCCTCCTACAATTTCCACAATGTCCTTGAGTTGCTCCACTTCTTGGTATAAACCTTCGCTTTGTTTCTGGGTCATTTCTTCAGTTGTAAATATAATGTTTTCCTCAAGTTCATCAGGCAAGTTTGTCAGTTATAAGCACTTTTCTTCAGCTTGTTGAAAATGTTACTCTGCATTTGTCACATCTATAGTAAACGTCTCAATTTGCTCCTCAGTATGCCAGCCCACTGTTCCTGGGGCTAAGCCTCCCTGGTAGTGGTTCAAAGATAGGTAGGTAGGTCTTCTGTAGTCATTTTTCAACTGATCATGTGACGCTCCACCATGCTGTTAGTACACACAGTGCTTGGTCATGGAAGAACCTCTACCAGTCTCATAACCAACTCTAGTAACGTGGCTCTAGCCTGTGCAGCAGCCTCTTGCAGCTGTGCAGTATGCACCAGGGACATATATTTATATATTTTATATATATATATTATCCCTATGAAGCACGTCCTGTAGGTAATGTTATCCTTTGAAATTCTCTTACCTTTTTCTAGCCTCTCACTGTCTACATTTGCTATTCCCTAGTGTGCTGCTTGATTTATGGTACATCAGTTACCTAATCAATATTTACAGTATGTACACGGCCAGGGGAGATTGGATCCGTGCATCATTTTGCCAATTTGCCAATTCCTCATTCGGTTCATGAGTGATGGCTATGAACGCAAAATGAACAGAATTCTCTGATTCTCCAATTTAATTTTCATTGGTATTAAACTTAATTCATTGGGTTTTTGCAGAACACACACACACACACACACACACACACACACACACACACACACACACACACACACACACACACACACACACACACACACACACACACACACACACACATATATACTGTATGTATATATGTATATATTGTACCGCGCTGCGGAATATGTTGGCGCTTCACAAATAAACAATAATAATAATAACTTCTGGTTAACTAGGATATTGATTTTATATATATATTCCGCAGTGCGGTACAATGGGGGTACAGAGTTACGTATATTACATAAACAGCTACATACACGTTAGGACAAACATGCACAAACAGATACAGATATGTAATGAGGACCCTGCTCCGGAGAGCTTACACTCTAGAGGCATGTGATTTAAGACTGAACATTACTTAACTGTTTTTGACACAAGAAGCGATACCAATTGGTTCACTACAAATTCCATTTTAATGCGAAGATGGAGAGAAGAAAACTGATTAAAAATAAGAGACAAACAATCAACATCAAGAATCTCAAATAACAGCAAAGAATTACAACTAGAGCAGAAAAATCACTCCAGTTGGCAATAGGCAATACAATCCATGAAGAACAGGAAGGTCCCCAGGGAAAATACATCTGAAATCTTAAAAGACACTGGGGAAGAAGTAGAAAATCCAATGAACAATGTAACAATTCCATAGTTATCTTCATCCATAAAAAGGAGATAAAGAAGACGTTAAGAACTACAGACAAATCAGTCTACTTCCAATCACTTCTAACATTTCTATGAAGATACTCTCTCACCGGCTGCAACTGACCCAGCACTTTGCCCAGACTAGAGGACACGCGGGATTTCGCAGCGGATATAACACAGTGAACCACATCCAAGTTGTACAAGAAGTTATCTCCCGAAGTAATGAATCCGATTTACCACTCGGCTTAATTCTTTTTTTAAATTTAATTTTAATTCTTTCTACACTTCAGCCATTTTAAACGTATTAGGAAGTCAAAATGCTGAAGAAGTCTACATTGATATTATAAGGAATATTTACGAGAATGCCACATCACCCTTAGAGCACGTGAAGATACAAGCGCGATAAGAATTAGAAAGAGTGTGCGCAGCGGCAGATTTAAACATCCACCGCCCCATGGCACTTACATGTGTCCGCCGCCTCCTTGGTGTCTCCCTCCTTCTCCTTTGGAAGCCCAGTTAAATGATGCAGCGGACGTCATCAATGTGACGGCGCACTGCGTCACATTGTCATGGCATTGTGACACCGTGTGATGTCACGTTGGGTCATCTGCGGCGTCATTTAATCCTGGGATTACAAGGGAGATGGAGGACGGCACCAAGGAGGCGGCCGACATATCACTTCCCATTAGGCCCAAGAGCGCGGCAAATGTATATGGGGGCAGACATTTTTGCAGCCCCAAATTTGGCCGCCTTTGGCCTGGGCTAGGTGTGCGACAGGGAGACACTATGTCACCAAAACTTTTCACAGCAACACAAGGAATCGTTCAAGACATTGAATTGAGAAGAAAAAGGAATCAACAACGAAACTTCAGTCACCTTGGCCACTAAGTATCAATGGATGGGAACCTTTTTCGAATGAAATTAATAGGAGAATAAAGATTGAATGAAGCACCTTCATAATCTTCCATTGTGCCTTATAAGGGAAATGTTTGACAATGTATTCTGTCACGTACGGATGTGAAACATGGACCCTAAATGCAAAGATAATTCAGAAGCTTCAGAGAACTCAAACAAGTATGGAGTGGTGCATGCTGGGTATTACCCGAAGAGACAGGAAAAAGAATGAGTGGGTTCGGAAGTAATCAAAAGTTTGTGACATAATCACAAGAATAAAGAAATGAAAATGGCAGCGGGTCAGACAAATCGCAATAAGAAATGATCATCGTCGGACAAGGATGGTACTTGACTAGATTCCAAGGGATATCAAAAGACTAAGACGACCACCAAAAGTAAGATGGGAAGATGAAATTAGGAAATGTGTTTGCTGAAAGAGGCTGTGGCCTCTTACCAACCTTTGGCATATTCCACAGAGAGGTACCTGTAGGCGGGGTTTCTCCACATCACTCCAGTGTCTGTGGGGGTGTTTGTGGGTGTTGCCTCTGGTGAGTTCCAAGGACCGGGGATCCTTGGAACAGAGTGTCTCTCTTGCACTGGGATCTCTCTGGCAGCACAGACTCTCCCTGAGCTAGCAGGCTTCATGAGTCAGGTGGAGACTGGTCAATTAACGTCTGCTGAAGTTAACCAGCTCCCTGCTGGACTCATCAGCTAAAGACAGGCTTTATTTTGGAAGCCTTTTAGACAGGGGAATGGCCCTGTTACAACAAGGATGAGTTTTCCAGTAGCGTGCATTTTTTTATGGGAAAATGCAAACAGTTATAAAATGGTAGCACAATTACTGTTTCTTAAAACCATATTAAATATTGACCAAAGAGGAATCTTTTGCACAAGAACATGTTAAACAGATACATTTTTGTATATGCAGATTATTAACAACGTACCCGTAATTTTGAAAAAGTGCTCTTGCTATTGCCCATGGTACAACGAAGAGAAGAGGAAACACTGTAAAAAAAGACAGAGTAAACGATCGTTAAATATTTAAATCCTGGGGTATATGTATCAAGACTGAACCATTTGGACCATAACATGAATATGTTCATATGAAGGATTTAATGGCTGCAACGAACAAGGAAAGTGCCTATACCCGTTGTAGGTGCCAAGTTTGATACATCTCATTATAAAATATAGTTGACTATCCACTCACTTATCTCCTCCGATAACCACTCAATACAAATGTTCCCAGCAAAATTGGAGAAAACTTAAAGCACCTTGATATATTGATGCATGTGATGCAAACCTGTTCTTGGAGCACTTACCAATTTGTTCTACTTGATACTGATTATAATGAGCTGTATCACATTCTGTGTCTCTGCCCCAGCTTGCACCTTGTGGAGAGTCAGTAGGAGGAGTTGGGGGGAGTTACATGGTGCACAGATTATGAGATGTATCACATTCTGCGTCTCTGGCCCAGCTTGCACCTTGGGGAGAGTCAGTAGGAGGAGTTGGGGGGGAGTTACATGGGGCACAGATTATAATGAGATGTATCACATTCTGCGTCTCTGCCCCAGCTTGCACCTTTGGGAGAGTCAGTAGGAGGAGTTGGGGGGGAGTTACATGGGGCACAGATTATAATGAGATGTATCACATTCTGCCCCAGCTTGCACCTTGGGGAGAGTCAGTAGGAGTAGTTGGGGAGAGTAACATGAGACACAGATTATGAGATGTATAAAAGTCTGCGTCTGTCCCATTTTTTATTTCCCCCGAAAGTATCTATATCTGAAGTGACAGATGTCTAACATACTGGATCAGATGTAAGTAACTGTATTTGCATTCGCTGCATCCGAGGCAGTGCATCTCTACATTGATACATACTGTAGAACCCCATGTATCAAATCAAAACTGGGGAATTTCTTCATTGATTTTTAGGGTTCTGTGTACTAAAATCTACAGGCGGCAAAACTTGGGTAAAATCATTACAAAAAACAGCACCATATTTATCAAAGAAAAGGAATCTCATTAAAATTTCTTGCTGTATTCTTTCCTTGGATAATTCTGGTGCAATTCTCTTGTACTGGTTCTGTCCCAGTATTACAGTCAGGAGACTTCAGGAAATAACCTTTAATTTTGGACCCTTCTACATATATCATCATATAATAAATAAAATAAACAGGCCATACTTACTCCAGCCAATTACAATATATCTCAGCAGGAGCTTTTTTTTTGCTAACACTACGGTAACTAAAATAGTATGGAGATATATTCCTTCAACTAGCAGCCAGAAGTGATTTGTGCCAGAGAAGAAATGCATGAGAACTTGAACAACTCTGCATGTGATGGATTCCTATGGAACAGAGGAAACAAGACATTATAGGATGGTACTATGGCATAGATACAGCTCAGTGCGGCTATAGCACCGGAGCACAAATCGGAGACACCAGACGGAAAGCCCCAGGACTGCAGAAACCTTCAGATAGCCTACCATGTGCTTGTTATAAGCTTCAATTCATGAGTGCAAACTTTTTCCATTACATATTTAATAAATTGATTTTACTTGGTACACTATTGGAGGTCCCTTTGTCTGAGCTCTTGTTCTAGATCCATTTCTCTCATTGTTGGTGCCAGGATCACCTCCTCCAAGAGCTGCACCAGGCACCCCACAACCTTCAGAACACCCTAACTCTACTAATGATCCTTCTCTTTCTTCCCTCCCTTTCTCCCACTAATGCCACCCGACTTTATTTGTACCCCAGCACCTTAAGGACGTTCCCCTTTACACATTGTTATCAGTATGTGATACATTCATATGATTGCAATGTATTCATGTAATCAGTGAACATTATCTTGTTTGTCACCATTTTTATTATTTACTTTCATGCGTTCTGTGTGCAATATGTGTGTTACCACGACATTACCCCACAGGTGTTACCACTACATTACCCCACAGGTGTTACCACGACATTACCCCACAGGTGTTACCACGACATTACCCCACAGGTGTTACCACTACATTACCCCACAGGTGTTACCACGACATTACCCCACAGGTGTTACCACGACATTACCCCAGAGGTGTTACCACTACATTACCCCACAGGTGTTACCACGACATTACCCCACAGGTGCTACCACTACATTACTCCACAGGTGTCACCACGACATTACCCCACAGGTGTCACCACGACATTACCCCACAGGTGTTACCACGACATTACCCTACAGGTGTTACCACGACATTACCCCACAGGTGTTACCACGACATTACCCCACAGGTGTTACCACTACATTACTCCACAGGTGTCTCCACTACATTACCCCACAGGTGTCACCACTACATTACCCCACAGGTGTCACCACTACATTACCCCACAGGTGTTACCACTACATTACCCCACAGGTGTCACCACTAAATTACCCCACAGGTGTCACCATTACATTACCCCACAGGTGTTACCACTACAATACCCCACAGGTGTCACCATTAAATTACCCCACAGGTGCCACCACTACATTACCCCACAGGTGTTACCACTACATTACCCCACAGGTGCCACCACTACATTACCCCACAGGTGTTACCACTACATTACCCCACAGGTGTCACCACTACATTACCCCACAGGTGTCACCACTACATTACCCCACAGGTGTCACCACTACATTACCCCACAGGTGTCACCACTACATTACCCCACAGGTGTTACCACTACATTACCCCACAGGTGTTACCACTATATTACCCCACAGGTGTTACTACTACATTACCCCACAGGTGTCACCACTAAATTACCTCACAGGTGTCACCATTACATTACCCCACAGGTGTTACCACTACATTACCCCACAGGTGTCACCATTACATTACCCCACAGGTGTTACCACTACATTACCCCACAGGTGTCACCACTTCATTACCCCACAGGTGTCACCATTACATTACCCCACAGGTGTTACCACTACATTACCCCACAGGTGTCACCACTTCATTACCCCACAGGTGTCACCACTACATTACCCCACAGGTGTTACCACTACATTACCCCACAGGTGTCACCACTACATTACCCCACAGGTGTCACCACTACATTACCCCACAGGTGTCACCGCTACATTACCCCACAGGTGTTACCACTACATTACCCCACAGGTGTTACCACTACATTACCCCACAGGTGTTACCACTACATTACCCCTCAGGTGTCACGACTACATTACCCCACAGGTGTTACCACTACATTACCCCACAGGTGTTACCACTATATTACCCCACAGGTGTTACCACTACATTACCCCACAGGTGTCACCATTACATTATCCCACAGGTGTCACCACTACATTACCCCTCAGGTGTCACCATTACATTACCCCACAGGTGTTACCATTACATTACCCCACAGGTGTTACCACTACATCACCCCACAGGTGTCACCATTACATTACCCCACAGGTGTTACCACTACATTACCCCACAGGTGTCACCACTACATTACCCCACAGGTGTCACCACTACATTACCCCACTGGGTCACCATTACATTACCCCACAGGTGTTACCAATACATTACCCCACAGGTGGCACCACAACATTACCCCACAGGTGTTACCACTATATACCCCACAGGTGTTACCACTACATTACCCCACAGGTGTCACCACTAAATTACTCCACAGGTGTCACCACTAAATTACCCCACAGGTGTCACCATTACATTACCCCACAGGTGTCACCACTACATTACCCCACAGGTGATACGACTACATTACCCCACAGGTGTCACTGCTACATTACCCCACAGGTGCCACCACTACATTACCCCACAGGTGTCACCACTGCATTACCCCACAGGTGTTACCACTACATTACCCCACAGGTGTTACCACTACATTACCCCACAGGTATCACCACTACATTACCCCACAGGTGTTACCACTACATTACCCCACAGGTGTCACCATTACATTACCCCACAGGTGTCACCATTACATTACCCCACAGGTGTCACCACTACATTACCCCACAGGTGATTCGACTACATTACCCCACAGGTGTTACCACGACATTACCCCACAGGTGTCACCGCTACATTACACCACAGGTGCCACCACTACATTACCCCACAGGTGTCACCACTGCATTACCCCACAGGTGTTACCACTACATTACCCCTCAGATGTCACCACTACATTACCCCACAGGTGTCACCACTACATTACCCCACAGGTGCCACCACTACATTACCCCACAGGTGTCACCACTACATTACCCCACAGGTGTGACCACTACATTACCCCACAGGTGTCACCACTACATTACCCCACAGGTGTCACCATTACATTACCCCACAGGTGTCACCACTACATTACCCCACAGGTGTCACCATTACATTACCCCACAGGTGTAACCATTACATTACCCCACAGGTGTCACCATTACATTATCCCACAGGTGATATGACTACATTACCCCACAGGTGTTACCACTACATTACCCCACAGGTGTCACTACTACATTACCCCACAGGTGTCACCACTACATTACGCCACAGGTGTCACCATTACATTATCCCACAGGTGTTACAACTACATTACTCCACAGGTGTCACCACTACATTACCCCATAGGTGTCACCATTACATTACCTCACAGGTGTCACCATTACATTACCCCACAGGTGTCACCATTACATTACCGCACAGGTGTCACCATTACATTAACCCACAGGTGTCACCACTACATTACCCCACAGGTGTCACCACTACATTACCCCACAGGTGTCACCACTACATTACCCCACAGGTGTCACCACTACATTACCTCACAGGTGTCACCATTACATTACCCCACAGGTGTCACTACTACATTACCCCACATGTGTTACCACTACATTACCCCACTGGTATCACTACTACATTACCGCACAGGTGTCACCATTACATTACCTCACAGGTATCACCATTACATTACCCCTCAGGTGTCACCACTACATTAACCCACAGGTGTCACCATGACATTACCCCACAGTTGTCTCCACTACATTACCCCACAGGTGTCACCACTACATTACCCCACAGGTGTCACCACTACATTAACCCACAGTGTCACCACTACATTAACCCACAGGTGTCACCAATTACATTACCCCACAGGTGTCACCATGACATTACCCCACAGGTTTCACTACTACATTACCCCACAGGTGTCACCATGACATTACCCCACAGGTGTCACCACTACATTACCCCACACGGGTCACCATTACATTACCCCACAGGTGTCACCACTACATTACCCCACAGGTGTCACCATTCAATTACCCCACAGTTGTCTCCACTGCTGAATTGAGTGCACAGAAGCATTTGCTTTTCATATATTGTGTGCATATTTGATCTAAATAAAGTCTAAATACTACTACTGCATTTAAACTGAGTGGTACTGTGATACTCCTAAACCCCTTCTGCTTGCAACTAAACAGTAAGTGCAATTCTGAAACTCATATTTATGTGGACGGTAATTGTTCTCATTAAGTTTTCGGACCTGAACTCCAAATAAAATCCATTTGTCCCATAAACCAAAATGTTACAAAATCCGCTGGCAGTTAAAACTCACAATTATTCTACTTTATCAAATATTTTTTTGGAAATAAGGGTTTTGTTGCAAGGTCAATAAAAGTACAATGGTTTATATAATACATTTTTCTTATGACAAATTGTGCGCAGAATTTTACAGTATAGAATTTATAAAGGTAGCCACAATTCGGAAGACCTGGAATTTGAATGTTTTCGTGTAAGGTAATAACCATGCGTACTTAATATCATCAAGGAAGGCCTAAAGATGAATAAAATAATTGAAGTAATCATAAATGATCCCAAGTGGTCTCTGGTACCTGGGTAAACCATATCACCAAAGAGGAAACATGGCTGCCCCCCGTGCTACTCTTTAACTTGAATCTGTTTTTCAGAAGACACAAACAGTAGACAGTGGGTTTAAAATACAAACATAAAGAGAACATAACATTTTGGGGCTGGTAGCCTAAAGATAAAAGGACACATTTACTAATACACTGGCGACACACTTTATTCGAGCTCGGCTAGTCCCACGAATTCGGGTATACCCGGGTGTATTGAGGTTTGTGACTGTTTTCTGCCCGAGTGCATTGAGGTATTTTCCAGGCAGGGATTGAAGCATTTTATTCCAGCTGGCTGCAATACTGCACAGTATATATATATATATACTGCATTACAATTCATGAATTTATGCCATCTGGTAGACACGCGAAGCATTGCAGCCTATTAAATCCTAATCATTATCATTTAACAGATCAGCCGCCCGTCAGCCAGGCATGAACCCAGGCTGGGAAGGCAAACGCAACGGGGCTTGTCAGAGGTGAGGAGCGGCGCATTCCAGGTATCTGCCAGGTACATACTGGGTATTTGCTCGAATAAAGTGTGTCGGTGCAGTAAGCACTGTGCCATATGGCACTTTCTGGTGCTGGAAGAAACCTTACAGCCCATTGGACTCCGTGGCCTGAGAGGTGTCACCCATCGCTGGCCGGCTAGGGTCAGTTACAGAAGGTTCCGGCTGTATATCGCTAACAACCTAATTAATGCTGCTGCCCAAGACAGACAGAAAAAAAAGACTTTCCTAATCACACATTACAAAGGATGGTATATTTGGTTTAATATCCGAACTTACCTCGGAAGTTAAATACGCCATCCATTCAGTTTCGTCATTTGGTTTCTTTGGGTCAGTGTTGTGGTTGATAATATCTTTTATAAGGACTGTCAGAGCTTGCATGATAAAGGAAGCAAACAGATTCATATGGATATAATTTCTAGTGCAGTGAAGTTTCCTGCAGAACCAAATAATAATAATTATTATATATATATACATATATGTTTGATTATGTATGTGTGTGAGTTCATTCCAATAAGTATAGCACATATAATATACGCCTAGCACATATAAATGTTCTTCATAGTAATTAATTACATAATGCTTCTAATAAATACAATATTTCTACTTGTGTACAAAGCACTATCAGTGACCAGTTAACAAAATGCAAATATAAGGCGTCCCAAGCATAAAACTGTTACAGCATAATTGTAATAGGCAAAGAGACCCCAGGGGTAATATGAATCCTGGGTGGAATTACTGAAGTTAAGTTAGCACCAAGAGTTTCAGTAACATGTTACATGTCTTTGTATATAAAAGGGAGCAATGCACAGACTTTGTTCCGTTTACATGAGTAATTATTTTGGGAAGGGTGACTGGAACAGCTAGGAGAGGATTTGCTTAATGCAATAATATAAGGAGTGTGACCGGTTATTTCCTCTGTCTAAAGGCGTTACAAGAAGAGCATGTCCCTAGCCATGGCACCCAGCAGGGTGGCACCTAGCCGTGGCACCCAGCAGGTTCATCTCAGCATGAAGCAATTAACCAGCTTCCACCTGGCTCATTAACAGACTGGACCCTGGACAGTTGTGGAGAGAAACCCTGTACAGGGACTTGCAGACCCCTACCCCAGCCAAAGGTAACTGACCTCCGCCCGGTTTTGTCCTTTGTTGTTGGTAAGGGGCCTAGCCCCCCAACCCCTAGATAGGGGCTCCAGTATGCGGTGTTAGTTAGCGATCCAGTATGTGGTGTTAGTTAGCGCTCCAGTATGCGGTGTTAGTTAGCGCTCCAGTATGCGGTGTTAGTTAGTGCTCCAGTATGCTGTGTTAGTTAGCGCTCCAGTATGCGGTGTTAGTTAGCGCTCCAGTATGCGGTGTTAGTTAGCGCTCCAGTATGCGGTGTTAGTTAGCGCTCCAGTATGCTGTGTTAGTTAGCGCTCCAGTATGCGGTGTTAGTTAGCGCTCCAGTATGCGGTGTTAGTTAGCGCTCCAGTATGCGGTGTTAGTTAGCGCTCCAGTATGCGGTGTTAGTTAGCACTCCAGGTCGGAGTTCGCTGTTCGTTTTCCTGCCTCCCTGTTTTGCTAATCCCAAGATGTGTGTTTTGAAGTTTCCGACTGATAAAAGCTTATTTTGATTAAAAACACTTCCTGTTTTAAACACCTCTGCACACATCTCCTGCAAGAAGATATATCATCTGTAACTGCTTTATGCTTCTCTTGTCTTTGTGTCCATTTAACCCACCGGGTGTGAAGTAAGTAACTCAAATAGCAAGTTTCATACATGTGACGCCAGAGCAAGCTTACTTTTCCCTGCTGGAGGTCCAGTGGCACCTGAGTGTCATGGACTCTCCGGATTCACAACCATGTGTTCGCTTTGTTAAAAGATCACATGGTTGTGACCAGCCCTCCGATGACAAACAGAAGTGGTGTGCCCTCCACTTCCATCTCCATCAGGCTCACTGCTCCGATGAAGATATGAGCTTTATTTTCTTGTAGAAAATAGGTGTAACGTAGCTGGTATGTCAATCAGTCCCGGAAAAGCTTAAGACAAAAGTATACAGTATTAAAGAGCAAATAGCATTATCTTAATACAGATCCCCAATATGCTGGGATTTCCATAGCTCCGATACCGATTATTCCACAGTGACCCTGCATTGACTGTCGTTAATTGAAAGGCAGCCAGCGTAGGATCCCTGTGCAATGACTGGTCTCGGAACTTAGCATATCTCACCCACAGTTACTTGATGATGTGAAAATCTATGTCCTTAACCACTAGACTGTTTCTCATCCAAAGTAATAGATGCAAATAATGAAATTTTAACACATTTTATGCAGCAGCTATCTATTATACAAGGGCATTATAAAACTCTATGGCCGCGGCCAGGCAGGGAGAGGGCGCGCTGGCGCTCGTGCGCCCTGCTCTGCCGGGTGATTCGTGGCCGGCTAGGTGCGCGCTCATCCTGTGACTCGGTGAAGCGCGGACGAGCTTTTCAAAGTTGCTCTGTTATGAATAGCAAAGCAGCCGGCTTCATTTCTTAAGCTATAAAAGACTGCCCAGCAGAGACTAAGGGCCTCATGCTATAAGCAGCGATAAGCCACTTATCGCCAAAAAAGCCTACTGCTATTCAGTAAGCCCCGATAAGAACAAAAATCGCCGCTTTTTGTTGCAGAGAAAAAAAACCCGCCAAACACGCGGCGAGAAGCCACTTACCGCCAGCTTCTCAAACCCGCTGCATTCTAGTAGCCCGATTAGCTTATCGAGGCTGATCGCCACTCTAGAATGGAGGTTTCCTCTCCAAATCGCCTCGCCAAATAAAGTCGGCAAGAAGGTGGGGAGAAGCTGCCGATGAGCAGCGAGATGGCACTTAGAAAATAAAATGCATTTTTCCTGTATCGGATTGATGCCGGGAGACTCCAGAGCTGATATCCATTAATACCTGCACCGGAGACCCCCGGCATGAATCCCATGCAATAAAAATACATTTACAGGCAACTTCATTACCTTAGCGGCTAACCGCAAAGGCAATGAAGGGGTTAACCACCAGTGCCATGCTTATTGTGGGTAGCGGGGGTGGGTGAAGCTGGTATTTGGCCCTTGGTGGGTGTTTATGCCTTGCGGGGGGATTGCGGCTGGACTTAACCCCTCCATAACCTTAGCGGTTAATACCGCTAACGTAATGAAGTTGTTAACTCCTCCCGCTACCCACCCAGTAGGCCTAAAAACCCATCCTTGGGACTAATACCCCCTTCACCCACCACCTCTACCCACAATAAGCACGGCACTGGTGTTTAACCCCTTCATTGCCTTAGCGGATATCCGCTAAGGTAATGAAGCTGCTTTAATGTAATTTTTATTAAAAGTGTGCGGGAGCAGGGGGTCTCCTGTGCTGAACCGCTTTGATTTCAGCCTCGGGGACCCGCTGCTTCCCAAGATACGGGCCCTATTATGGGGTGTCGGTATCTCCAATGCATTTAAATGTCTCATGTCACGTGACCGGGACATTTCAATGCATAGCAGATACCGGCACCCAATAATGCGGCCTGTATCTCGGGAAGCAGGGGGTCCCCGGACCTCAAATCACCCCGGTTCTGCTCCGGAAACTCCCTGCTCATCTACACTATTAATAAAATTAAAATGTAACAACTTTAATTTCCGGCGAGATTTGCGCAGCGAGAGACGTGTCTTTCTCTCTGCAGCAGAAACAACTCGGCAGGTGAGCCCTTTTCGGAGGGCAGATCATCTCGGCGCCGGCTACTCGCCATTTGTGGAAATGTTGCTATCACTGGTATTCTGGGCTTTCTGCATACCGTGGTAGCAACGCTGTAAAAAATGGCGATTTAAAAACCCTGGTGATTTTTTCTATCGGACTTTAGTGCATGAGGCCCCAAGTCAGATGCGAAGTCCAAGTTTTGAGAATAGAACGTAGCGGTCGCGACTAAGGTTTTTAGCCAAAAAGAGGACCAGGAAGCCCGGGAGGATTTCCCGGTCAAGGTAAGCCTTCCGAAGCAGTCGCCCTGCACCTATTTGAGGCTAGTTTTCACCCCCAGACCCCCAGTAAGTGTGTATTCTGTCTGTATTTTGTATTTCACTGTGTGTACGCGGGTTTACCCGAATATACCTCATTTTATTCCACTACCTTGTTTTGCTTATTGAATGATCCTGGTTAAAAGGTGTTAAAGGTCCTGGTCTCCCGTCCTCTTGCCATTATAATAAGTCTGGAGAGTTCCTTACTGCCTTCAACAGGTCCGATCACTCACTACAGTACAGTTATTAGTAGCTGTTAAACTCTAAACCAGATGAGGTTATACCAACCTGAATATCAATAGAATAAAAAGGGCCAATGCAAGTGTTCCCAGAGACACTGAATACCCAATGGTATAACTGAGCTGTAGAGCTGAAAGTAATGCATGATCTTTTTCCTACAACAAGATAAAGGAGTACAGTTATTACTTTGACAAAAAAAAATAGAAAATAATGTAACTATATATTCTATAAATCTATGTTAAAAAAAAGTGGTGTCAAGACCTCTAGTGTCTTGGGCTGGGGAATAGTTATTGGTATCCTACGGTACCCTAGTCACCTAGTGCTTTACCAGTGATTCACAATGGATATCCTTTGATGGGTATCTGTAGATTCTCCTCTTTTGGCAGAGAAGACATTTGCACCGTTAGTATTCCCTTTCTTCTATTTAATAACTATGCCAGCTTTAGTCAAGCCACCAAGGTTGGAGGACGATTAAGGTCCCATTTACAGGGGATTGTGGCTCACTTAATGGCTCATTCAAATGAATGGATAATATATTATTGGCCTATATGAGAGTTAGTGTCCACAGCTGAAAAAGAAACATGAATATTTTTCCGTTAATACATTTTAAAGAAAGCCAGCATCACTGATTGTTTCCTTTTTGTCTGGGGATTGTCTCTTTAACAGATTCATTGACATTTGTACTAAAGGGAAAAGTATCTTCGATGTTACTTATAGTTACTGTGTAGGTTGAATACACATTGCTGCCGCATGTTAAATGATGCGCAGAAGATTTTTTATAGGTAAATGCAATATTGGGTCATTAAGCGTAAGATATCAGAACAAATGACATGTTCAGATCTACTACTACACTAATTGTATAAATAGCACCCCACAGAAAATGGTAGTGGTTGTATTTTATTGTAATTAAACTGCGCTCTTAGTTCTTGTTTAACAGTTTCAAATATTTTATTAATTGTAATATATAGTGGACTACATACATATCATACATTGCTATTGCTGGTAGAAACTCAACACCAGAGAGGAACTACTTAAATAGAGCTTTAGTAGCCAAAGATGGATTATTTATTTGCTCTTAACTTTGTATTTTTAATGGTACTGTACTTCCTTATAGGTTTTACTTGCAATAGCACACAGAGCTTAATATTTGTTTACTTGAATATACTGTATGTGCGAGGAAGTAGCCAATGTGTATGTACAATGCTGGCGCTCTTCCAGAGCCAGAGCAATAATAACAATTAAAAGATAGGGAATAAAGTGAAAATTAAAAATGTAGTCCTGTTTAGTAACATGTTTGGAGCTACAATAAAGTATAAGCGCTCAGCCATAGAACAGCTTCATTATCATTTGTAACCGTTCTTTCATCATTTCAGCTGTTCAAAACTCCCTTAAAGAGCATTAGCAAACAGAAATATTATGTAAGCGAATATATACAATAGGCTTTGCTTTCATTAATTGCTAATTAAAACATTTCTAATACTAGAAACATGGGCGCATTAATTGATGGAATGCTCATAGAATCACCAATTATTGGTTTGTTACATTTTTTTATTCATTCGTAAGGATTCCAACCCACTATTTGTTATAGTAAAATCTACACTATTTCATGATAATATCTGAACCCATCAATTAAAGAATGTAAGAAACCCCAGGGGATTACAGATGTAGGATAAAAGAAACAAGCCAGACTTACATTTAGTTGGAAGTGATTATTTTTAAAACATTCCGTAATGTCACGCCAAATTTCTGTTGAGTTTTCCATCTTTTGCCAAATTCCGTGGTCAGAGCAGTATCTGTGTACATGCCCCGAGCTTCCTAAACGTAAACACAGCTTTAAAGACAAAGCTCAATGTACACATTACATCATGTACTGTATGCTTTATGAGGTTCATCCTTACACTGCTGCGTTTAATAACTTGCTGCTTTATTCAATAATAATTTGACACATTCCTCTGGAATCCAGCACCACTGTCTCCATTTTATTTACAATATCTCACTTTCTATATAAATGATCCTAATACTTTGGGAAGTACTGTATTTGCTATATGAAATGCTTCAATGTTCCCTTAAACTATACAATTCTGTCACAATAAACCTATATTAGTTTAGTTAATGTACAACTCACATTAAGATTGTAACTTTAGAGTTGTTATAATTTGATCTTCATGGTAAAATGGTATCTTATTTTTAAAATCAGATCTGTTTCTTATGAATCCATACTG